>NC_087068.1:57902603-58000369 GCF_963678635.1 Symsagittifera roscoffensis | reverse complement strand
TTTTTTCATAGGGATCATTAGCTATGAAAATTTTACATAGGGATCATTAGGTATAAATATTCTACATAGGGATCATTAGGTATAAATATTTACATAGGGATCCTTAGGTATAATCTATACCCAATGATCCCTGTAGGGATCACCCCCCCCCCCCCGATCCAGTGTCGTATATCTATACTACTTAAATTACCGTAGTCGTGTTTGGTTCATGCAATATTTATAGTAACATTTAAAAAATTGTTTTGTTGAAATCACCAACTGCAGATGTTATTTCCGCCAAATTTATGACATTTATTGTCGAGCCCTGTCTTTTGAGAACAAACTCTAACAAGTAATTGAAAGGAAACGCAAAACAATGATAAAAACACAAAAACTAAAAAGTTTCTAAGCTTAATGGTTCTGGCTTGCGAAAACAAAGTAAACAAGACTTCTCGTATCAGGGCGAAGCCCTGAATGTTCCGACTGCCTTTGATGGTCTATGGAGCAGTAATAACACGAAAAAATTTAAAGTAATAAAATGAAAAAAAAATTAAAACATGACATTTTTTGTGAATATCATCCACCGCAAGCCTTATAAAGTACAAAGCGATTGATTTCGCTCCCAGTAACAAATCAATTATGGCAAATTAGCGTCCTTCAACCAATTCGGAACGATGTCTAAGACGGATTAAATCGTCGCTTACGCGTTAATAGCGCGAAACAAATCCCTCGTTAATTGTCCCAAATGGGCCAAAATGGCAACCTTTAAATCCCCCCATAAATTTAAAAAGAATGATCACAGTTTAAATATCTTTTCAGCTCAGGTCAACTCCTTTTGTTTTAATAAAGTGTTTAGCTTTAAGCACAACAAAAAACGAGTGTTTTATGGCGAACGGTTAGGTTTTCATTTTGTACATTTTGAATACCGCAAAGAAATGACCGGCTGATTTGACAACAACAGCAAAAGTTATTGGGGTCAAGTGTGGTATCATTTTAAATAATTTTTGGTCGCCAAATGTATTCTAAAAACAACTATCCAAAAATAATCGACAAATAAATCGATTTTCATTTTTTTGAAGTTATCATCTTGATTGGGAAATTTTTGTTTCCAATTCATAATTTAAGTTGCAATGTTTTTCCCCAATCTTGATCCTCGGTAAAGAAAAATCTCTATGACATACTCGGCTGCAGTTGAGTTCGTCGAACGAAGACTAATTGTAATTCTTTTCTCGATTTTCACTGGATCGTAGGTAGCGTGTTATTTTTTCAGTCAGTTTTCTTTAGTCGGAAACTTTCCAAATTTTTTCGGCATGCTTTTTAGATCGAGGAAAAAATTGTCAACAAAAAATCTAACCCAAATAAGTAAAGTTTGCGCAACCTGTTATTCAGAACGGTGTTTTGGCATACGGGTCTAAAACAAAGCAAAAATATCCTGGACCAAAAATTGCAAGGATTATTCAAAGTTGTTTGAGTCCTTAAAGAAGTCCAAGGGTTGAAAACAATTTATTCTCGGCAAAAAAATTCATTTAAATGAGTTATTGAAATCATTATCAAGAATTTTCGGGGGATAGTCCTATTTTTCTTCTATACGATTTCTGAAATGAAACTGAAATAAGCAAGTTATTGGAGGCACGTGTTACAGCTCGAAAGTTGGCAGTAATTGAGTATAAAAACTAAAGATTCGATTCTTTCAGGCTGCGGAAAAAATACTCAGCGGTGTTATAAATAACTATCCAATTTATCTAACTTTTTTCAGCAACCGCAACTACTTCTGAAGTAAACGGCTTCAATCAGATTTTTTGGAATCCTACATCATAGATAACGAAGAACTAGTTACAATAATATAACTTTAACCTTCCGTATAGTTTTTCGCTTTTCCTTGTTTCGTTTTCTTCCGTTTTGGTTTGACACGCCGGTGTCTTTTCAGCGAATTATTTATATGATTTAAGTTAAAATTGATAAAGAGACATTGTCCTCACTTCATGTATGCAGTTATAGTTTTAAACTTTTCAACTCAGACACCTGAAAACGGATCTGTGATCTCCCAGGCAGTTGTTAATTTACTCAAATGTCCTTTTGTGAACTAATTTTTCTGCCGTAATGGAACCTGATCTAAACTACATTTTATGATTGGATAAATTAGATATTTTACCAATGTAAAGTATTTAATATTAACCAATCATGATCCATCTAACTAACAAACCACTTATTTGTAAGTGCTGAAATTACTTGTAATTTCAGCACCAGAGAGATTTGAATTTAACTTAGAAATTAGTTGAACTCTCCCGAGTACTTCAGCAGCCGCAATAAACCAGTATACCCTAGATCTATTGAGCCTAGCAGAGACTAGTTAAACAACCTGAGACTAGATAGTATAAGAGTAAGATTAGGATCGGTATTAGACTAAGAAGTTGCACGAATCTATCCGGCCGAAAATAAGAGAGCGTGACGAGCAGACGGTGTACCCTATCCGAAATTACTCTATGATTTATACCCATCGGTCATAACTCATCTGGGGCGACCATAAGTCTCGAACAAGACCTTAATAGCTTAGAATTAACCAAAATAGATTAGAAATTAGACAAAAACATTTACAAAATGTTATACGACAATAATTTAATCGAAATGTCTCTACGACTCAATAGATCAGAGCCAATATTCCGAACCATAACAGAACTACCCGGAATTGGAAGAAGACCTCGAACCAGAGACGACATACGACAAAGTAGAAACTTGCCATATAGTTATATGATAGTTCGGCAAAAGCCAGAACAAACTTTTATATTTAGAATACTACTCGCAATGAATTTAGATTTCCATTTGCAAACATAAAACCTTGAAGTTAATCTTCAAAATCATTTCAGGCGCTAAACAAAATTAATAATATACAATAACGATTGATAAAAAGATCTCAGATCGTTTTCCTAAACTCTGCAGTAATATACAAAACATGTTTGAAAAATATTTATTGGAAAATAAAAATAAAAATTAGTAGCATGACAATAAATGGTTAGTAATCATAAATCATTCTGTTGTTCCAGCTTCATCACCTAAAACATAACAGCATTCATAAGCTCACTAATATCATCAAAACACTAAATCTTTTCTTTACATAAATTTAAATCTTTATTAAAACTTAAATTCACTTAATTTTAAAATCAGATCATCAAGGCTTATCCTTGGATCTTAAATCATTATCTAGTTAATTAAAATTCGAACTTGATCATCAAGGCCTATCCTTGGATCAAAAAGAACAATTTTGTTCTCCCCACCCACTTAACTAGTGTCTAACGACTTCAAACGTCGATTCACTATCCAACCCTTTCTAAAGACCCAAGACTAATAGAAATTTTTAAACAAAACTAATCATTCAAATTAGGATAAACAGTGAAGAACTTCGGTTATTCATCCTTCACTTGACTCCCCCCTCTTACCGGACCCAGGATAAATCTTAGACTTAGTAAGTTTAAAATAGTATCTAACGAACTACTCGCGTTCTAATTATACCTGAACCTTGTGGATCGATTTACTATTCTCCAACCCTTGAACACAATCACTACCCCTAAGTAAGATTAAGTAAGTTAACATCTTAGCTTATACTAGTCACGAGAAAGTAAAAATCATTCTCCGGAATAGATATACTTTTCTCTCCAACCCTGAACAAAGAGACCCAGGTTAAGCTAACCAAAAAATCGTAAGGACTAACAGTTTAAGCAATTAGAATTCACTTAACAACCTTTTGCACCCGTCATCCTAAACCTTATGTCATTTAAAAACCTAGGAAATAAACAAACAATCGTTTTACACAATTGTGAAATAGATAACAAAAAATACGACCTTGTAATCACACCTCATACACAAACAGTTGGATACATTCGAACAAAACGACAAACACTGAAGAGAAAAATAATAACTAAACAAAGACAAATAACACGAAAACGATTTTCAAAAAACCGAAACGCATTTTCAGAATCAGAAACCAACAGTTTAGACGAACTTTACAAACTAAAAGAATCAATAGATAAAAATTGCCCAATTTACGATCAATTATATTTCTCTGACTCAGAAACAACTTCAAATTCATCAAAAAGAGGAAAAAGAAGAATAAAAAAGCAGTATAAACACAAACCAGTACATTTATACAATTGGAATCAACCAATTTGACACATTAATAATTACATATTAACAGTCATCGAACGAAAAAATGAGCTCAACGCACACCCCAGGTGACGAAAGTCCAGATGATGATGAAATCTTCCCTTGTATAGTAGATGCAACCACTGATAGAGGACAACATATATTTTGCAAAAATTTACTCTTAAATTTATTTGAACCCGGAATCAGTCCATGTAAAACAGAGTTCCCAGATGTAAAAATCAAAAGACAAATCATAGATTACTATCTAAAAGATATATGTAACTTCACACAACAGTATGGAATCTACTCCATAGAATTCACCTCACCAAACCATAATCATAGTAAATATATAATTCAAACAGACGATCTTGATTTAGAATTTTCAAAAGTATTTTCAGAATATATAAAAAGCATCCAATATCATAACTCACAAAGAGCAAACTCCATATTCACCAATGAAGTTTTCGCAATAATATATAGTTATATCTCGATATTAGAAAACGAAATCCCAATACCAAATGTCTCACCGACAGAAACATCTAAACATATAAGAGTACGACATGAAATCACACTACTCTCTAGTTATTTAAACATCATTAAAGAAAATTTCACGAAAGACGAAGTTTCACAACATACAAAACACGATCTACAAAAAATTTTGGCATGGTTCATAATAGATTATTTCACACACAATATTGACTTAATTGCACAAGCAAGAAAAAATTTTAGACTCCAAAACTCGAACGATGATACCGCTATCACAGAACAATCAGACTATGTTTGGGACCCCGAATGGTCTCATCCCGCATTTATAAGCTTCCCACAATCAATCTCAAGTCAAGCAATAAGTACAATATCTTACATAAGAGATTATGTAAGAGTAATACCATTAACCATTGATGCAACACCATTAAACTATAATACATTTTTGCCCGATACACAAAATAATAGTTTAAACTCTACTGTCATACACAATGAAAACCTCAATGGAACTAGGAATCTTACTCAACAAGATATCCAGACACCATCACACTTCATAAATGAAGAAATTGTACACACAACAACTACACAACAAAGTATTTCACCAATACGTCCAAACTTAACAACACCAAGAAATACAAATCCTTCACAAACACAGGTAACCTTACAATCAACCGTTAAACCTTCGGTTGCTCCAAAATATTCAAATATGGATTACCAAACATACAGACCCATGACAATACCACCAAAAACACATAAAACATTCACTAGAAACAACTTTGCAGACCATAATTATAATTATACACATCCATCAAAAACAAATTATCAACCACGAAGAAATTTTAATCAATATACAAGATCTCGAAACTGGGATAACCCAATGTCCCAACCTATATCAGTAAATTTCCAAACAAATCCTCCACAGGATCGCAGTGAAAATTACCCATTTTTTCAACAAAATAAAAATAAAAAACAGACATCTTATCAAATGGATTATTTATCCTCAGATGATGATTTCTTACAACCAGACATATTTGCACCATATACTCAAGAATATCGTGGACAAGGAGTACAGAAACCACATACAAATCATAGAATTTTTTCTCCACAACCGATAGATACACAACATCAACAACCAATTCAGCAACAACATCCAATTAATACAAAATCTTTTCAACCAATTCAACAACAAAACCCAATGATTGCACACTCGTATCAACCAACACAAATGCAAAAAGAAATACCACTCCAATATTATCTTCAACAACATGAAATAACAAGAAACCAACTTTCAAATTTTTCTCAAATGCCAAATGCAGCAGAATCATTACAAATGACAATGAATCCATACCTTATGGGTGGATCATCAATAACATCAAACAAACCTTTAATGGTTTTCACAGGAACAGACCCTGAATACTCTGTAGAAGATTATTTAAATGCAGTAACAGCAAACTTGATTTTAAACATTGGACCTGAACCAATTAATACGCCACTACATCAAAACTGGATACATCGACGCACAGCGTTGATACGAACAACCTTAGATGGCGCAGCCCAAAAATGGTTTTCAGTATTACCTCCAGAAATAAAATCAAATTGGAAAAGGTTTACACAGGAATTTTCAAAAATGTTTGACTCCGAAAGAAACAAACAACAACAAAGAGTTTTTTGTAATGAAATTCGCAGATTACCAAACGAAACCATCAAGCAATTAGCAGTACGAATCGAAACACTAGTTCGAAAAGCATATTCACTAAATACACACGACTATAAAAACACAAAGATGACAGAAATCTTAATGATGACCTTAACACCACAATTAAGGAAAATAGCAATAAAAAAGAGAGCATCCCATCCTTCTTCAATTCGAGAACCCGATTTAGATTTTCGAAAACTAGTAGACAAATTAGAACAAGCAAAAATCACAATGAAACTAGAAGAAACGGAAAATCTGAAATTACAATACGTTAACAGAATTGAAACAACTCCCACTAATATTAATAATATACAGGAATCAGACACAGACCTCGTTGAAAAAATCACTGAAATACTCAATATTTACGAAAAGAACCCAAACTTTAAAGGCAAACCATCTTTCAAAAAATGGTGTAATTATTGCCGACGATACGGACATAGTATTTCTGAATGTAGACAAAAACAGCAAGATAGTCAAAATAAACCTCAAAAATACAAAGAACCAAATAAGTCATTCTATCAATATATGAAGAAAGATCAAAATCTACCGAACAAAAATGTATACAGCAACAATAGTTCCGGAAAACCACTTCCGAACAATACAAGCTATACAAGAAATCAATCCCCATATAACTCAAGTTATAGAGGAAGATCGCCAGAACGAAGAAACACACAAAATTCGTCACAAAATCACTACAATAGACCAAATAGTAGAAATAACTACTCCAGATCTAATTCAAACACAACACAGTTTGCTTCTAGATCTAATTCCCAATCAAGAAATAGATACTATCCAAACAATCAATCACGAAACTCATCATATAATAGGAATAGAAACTATTCCAATAATCGAAATAGAAGTTATTCAAACAATCGAAATCAATATTATCAAAACAACCGATCAAGAAATAACTCATATAACAGACCAAACAGCAATTATCAAAATAGATCGCGAAATAATTCACAAAATCGACATTCAAGTTATAATAATCGTTATAGAAATTATTCCCAATCACCACACCGGAATAATAATCACTATAATAATTCTAATAATCGCCACAGAAGTAGTACACCTAAACATCAAAGACAAATCAATCAATTACAGTCTAACCCAGAAACAACATCAGACCCTCCAGGTATTGATGACACAGTAACGGATACGTTACAACTCAATCAAATAAACTGTGCATCATCAGATTCAGAAAGCGACACAGAAAACACTCTCTCCATCAATATGATAAAAGTCGAAAATGACTATGAATCTGTAATATATGAACAACCTTTTTCATCACACATATATGAAAATCAATCAGAATTTCTTCAAAATTACTACACTAAACCCATACATTCCACACCAACGACACAAGAAACTAATAGAATAAACACTACAAATCAACCCTCTGCAAATAATAAAACAAAATGCTTGAACACAAACCACATCTATCAAAATATACAAAAAGAACAACCCAAAGAAAAAATTTGGACAATACCATTTCTCTTAGAAAGTCCAAGAAAGAAAGAATTTCAACCACCAGATCTTGAAATCGATTTTTTAATTGATTCAGGAGCAGAATCAAACATAATAAACATTCCCACATGGAATGAAATAAAAATTTTACACCCAAAGCTAACACCTCTTGAAACCTCCAGTAAGCTAGCAACAGCACAAGGATCAACATTGATAAACTACGGAAAAATCCAATTATTTCTCCTCCCCACCAGAACAATGGAGCAAAGCAAAATTTTAATTAAGCCATTTAAACAAATATTCCATATCACTGATTTTAAACATAATATCATTGGAATACCATTTATTTCGAAGTATATACCAACAATTAACATCTTAAATAGTAAAATATTAATCAAAGATAAATATACAAAAACAAAAGACACATCCTTAACATTTTTTCAAAGATTAAATAAACAACCACCATTCTTTTCAAAATTTTACCCGATATTTAACCAACAAAGAAAACACTTGAAACCACTATCAGGAAACATCTATAATGTTTCAATCAAACAAGTTCACCAATATGATAAGGAACAAAACAAACAAAAATTTTATATGTCAGATTTTGAATTCAAACCTTTTCATAAATTTTTCAAAATCACAATCTCTTCAATAAAATATTTGAAAAACTCGAATTCAGATATTATTTCCTTACATGTCTATAACAACACACCTTACCAGGTAACATTACCTTTAGGACTTTTAGGCTATTGCGAAACCAACGCTACAATATCACCAATACACGAAAAAGCCTATCGCGTAAATAATATACTTCAATTATTAGATATTTGTCAATCCACAATTCTTAATGAAGAATTATCAATAAATAACATAATAAATAATGAAAACAGAAATACGGATTATTTTACAAAAACCCCATATTTCAAACCTACATTCAACATAAGTAACTACACAGAAGATCAACAGAAATTTTTAACAATGTTTAATTTCCAACATTCACAAATAACACAAGACGAATTCGAAAAGTTAGCCAAACAGCTAATTAAATATTCATCAGTCTATGCAACATCCAAATTTGATGTTGGCAAAATCAGTTCATCACTACATCTCCCGTTAAAACCAGACGCAGTTTTCAAAAAACAGAGAGCAAGTAAAGTACCAATTCACTTACATGATAAAGTGAACAGATTACTCGATATTTTAGAACAATACAACATTATATCACCAGTTAATAAAGAAGAACAACCAAAAGGCAACACATTTATCAACCCCGTTATTATTCTAGCTAAAGGAGAATCATTAAAAATCGTTCTCGACGCTAGATACCTCAATTCACTCATAGATGAATCAAAATGTAATTGGCCCATTGAACCAATACAAGTTATTTTAACAAAAATAAACGGCAAATACTTTACAACCGCCGATATGAATAGTGCATACAATCAAATGCCACTAGATGAACAATCACGACGTTTAACACAATTTGTTATTGGAAACCAACAATATGAATTCAACCGCTTATTCTACGGAATATCCATAGGACCAGCAGCATTTTCAGCTTTTATGCGCAAAATTTTTAGACCACTAATACTCAAGAAAAACGCAATCACCTATTTAGACGATGTTTTTATGCAATCACAAACAAAAGAAGAAATGTTCAATGTTTTAGAAAAATATCACCAAATACTTCAGAACGAAAATCTGAAGGCCGGCCCCGATAAATCACACTTCTTTTTGACAAAAGTTAAATTCTTAGGACATAATATAGAAAGAAAAACAATCACTCCACTGAAATCACGCATTGACGCTATTCAAAAACTTCAACCACCAACAAACAAAAAGAAAATCCAAGAATTTCTTGGAATGTTAAATTTTTTAAGCAAATATGTTTATAAAATGCAATTATATCTACGACCATTTTATAACATCCTTAGACAACAAAATAATTTTGAATGGAATACAGAGCATCAAGCACGATTTGAAGAAATAAAGAAACTTTTAACTGAACAAATTTCAAACACAATTCCAGACCCTGATCAACCATTTTATGCAATGTGCGATGCTTCGAACTTTGGCATCGGTGCAGCACTATTACAATCACATAATGGTACAAATAAAATGAACTTGATATCAGCAAATTCCCAATTATTCACTCAAGCAGAGCTACGACTCTCAACTCTAATGAGAGAAAGTACAGCCATAATATATACACTGACAGAATATGAATTTCTGATACTTGGATCAAAACATCCCACAGTTCTATTCACAGACCATAAACCAATCATCTTTCTTTTTACACAAAAATCTAATCCAAACCACCGAGTTTACAGATTTCAACTAATTCTAATGAAATTTCCAAACTTACATATAGTTTGGACTGCAGGAAAAAATCTTGCATTACCAGACACCTTAAGTCGAAATACGCCACCTGAATTACTTACACGAAAAACAAGAGTTGAAATACCCAAAAACATAAAATTCTACCTTGCAGAAAACGGAACATCACCCCGATTGGAATGCAAATATGCAGTAAAAACTGACGTTGAACAATCACAAATAAATAGTTTACAACATTTCCCACTTTATTTAGATTGTCAAAATAATCACTATGAAGTTGATCTACTTGGAACATCAACTTTTAAACCAATCCCATATTCTCAATGGATAAAAAATAACACCCAACAAAAACGAACAAAACAACACCCACCTAAAAAAGACCATTTTCCACTAATTGAAAAAGAAAATTTAACTGATAAAATAAATTTATCAGGACCACAAACAAACGATTCAAAATACACAATAAATCAAGTTTTTGACCTCCACGACCCACTTGATACAATACCCTTATCTAAATTCGAAATTGAAAACATTTTTCTCCCTCCAACAGAAACAATTACAATTTCAACACTAAGACAATATCAAAATCTTGACCCAATAATTCGACAACTAAAATCATGGCACAAATATAAAACTAAACCTATCAAAGCAGATTCAACCATTCTAGGCAACAAAACACTCCTCCGATACTTTCGCAAATTTAATAACACAACAATTAATGAAACTACAGACCTTTTAGAGTATAACTTAAATGAATCTACAGTCCCCTGTCTTCTTTTAAGTATGATTCTCATAGCTTTTAAAATCTCACATACACAAAATATTAAAGGACATTCTGGATCAGAAAAAACATATTCAAACTTTATACAAAACTTTTACTTCCCAAATGCACCAATTTGGATAAAAGTACTATGCAATGATTGTATAGTATGTCAACTAAATAAACCTTACCCAAATCAAAAACAAATAGCACAAAAACAAGATTTTAAAGGACAAAGCGTGTACTTTAATCATCGTATCTCATTTGATACTAAAGGCCCAATTTCACCCTCATCAGAAGGAAATTCCTACATTATGGTAATTGTTGACGCATTTACACATTATGTAGCACTTAACCCAGTACCACATTGTAACGCTTATTATGCGTATACAACACTTTATGAACACTGGATAGCAAAATTTGGACTACCAGAAACTTTAGTCACAGACAACGGTACAGAATTCATAAATAATGAAACAATCACACTATGTCATTTATATAACATTAAACACAAACCACGTACATCTCATGCACCTTGGACAAACGGCTTAGTCGAAGGAATGAACCGTTCATTACAAGAATATCTTAGATGTATCATCAACGGAAATGATACAAGATATACCAAATGGTCAGCAGATGTAAAATTATTTCCCTTAGCATATAATTCACAAATCACGACAACTCTAGGAATGTCACCATACGAAATGGTTTTTAACCAAAAGCCACGCAAACCAATAATGTTTACAGCAAATTCTCATAAAAACGCACAAGGTTATTGTCAACCAAATAAAGAATCAATTTGTTATAACCTACCTTTACATACACACGATGAAGATCATTTTCATCACCCACAAATTCTTAAATTAGCCTCCGGTACACACACCGAATGGATTCTAAATAGAGATAAAAAACACAATGAAATTTATCAAAAAGTAACAAAAAAGTTATTACAAAGACAAAACATTAATGAACAAATCAATTCACGTTTTACACCAGCCTCCGATTTAAAAATTGGAACATTTGTTTTGATACCTAATTTTACTACTCAAAAAGGAATTTCTAAAAAATTACAACCCCTTCGTAAAGGACCATACCAAATAATTGCAAGACCCACTGATGTCACATATAAAATCACCGACTCAGACAAAAAAGAAATCGTTCAGCACCGAAACAACCTATTACCTTATTACCCAAAAGAATACGAACTCCGCGAATTAACTCAATTATATTCTTTCACAGGTTTAAAAATTATTCAAAATGACCCACATCCGAAAAACACAACAAAGGAACAAAATGATATCCCCACCGAAAATCAAAATACAAAATCAACCGCCACCAAAAACAATACAAAAAACCTAAACCAAAAAACATCCCCAAAAGAAAGAAAAAATAGAAAAATGACCGAACAAATAATACCCCAAGAGCAAATGGACAAATCAGAACATAGAAAATCAACACGACTCCGAAATCAACCACGTAAAAATTACAAAATATTCATCCCCCAATCTAAAATATTAAAGAAAGTGGAATTTCAAAAGCAATTTTAACTTTATACTTCACAGTCTTGAAACCTCTGAAACATTTTCAATTTCTATTTTTCAAAATAACATGCTGACAAATACGCACTAATTCTAGTTCACAATAGACCAATAGGATTCATCCAATCCGTCACTTTCTCTAACTCAAACTGAGATCAATTGGACGAATCATATAAAACTCCAGGCATATCTATAACTATAACTTTACGACCTCCAGGTCAAAAATAAGCAAACCACTCCAACTTGACAACTAAAATAAATATCACCATAATCCCATACCCTTCCCTTATCTAATAACCCAAAGATCAACAATATTTCCCCAACTCAGACCACAAATACCCCCCAAACAAATTTGTTAACTTAGCCTAAAGTAACAAAATGAACATTTTAATTAGCCTAAAGTACAAAAATCTCACCATACCCCGGATCATTTGACAAACAAAAATAAAGAAAAAGACGACCTCCCGATCACCATAAAAATTGCCCCCAACAATTTTTTACAAAACTCAACCCACTTGTCAAAAAACTAATAAATAATCCGAGCACACTTGAAAATTGCCCCAAACAACAAAAAATATTCGACCAAGAAGTCATTTCTTAAATGCTCTTCTATCAAACAGTCACTAAAATTTTCATAAACCTTAAACAAATTGTTACGATACTTGCAACCTTTATAATATGTCTTTTTGATATACTTGAATCTTTTCTAATAATCTTAATCATTTTTTGTAACATTTTTTTAAATTTTCTACACTATATTCGAACTATTTCTCCAACTTTCCAAAACCCTTGATTATATCCACAGGTACGATTCATACAACTTGTCTAAATGATACGAACAATTTTCAGTAGAACTGATATTTTTTTATTGTTTGTAATTTTCATAACATTTTTATCATCCCTCATTTTGACCATATGTAAATGTATAAAGAAAGCAATCCTCACATTTGCCCTAGCAACAATTCTTCTAATTCTTTTTTTGGAAGAATATTATAATAAACATAAACTTGTTCACTAGAATAATCAATCAAGAATCTATCAAAAATTGCTACTCCACAGTCACAAAGTCAGTCTTCACCGACATCATCCCAAGATAACCCAACAACACCTTCAACTACTCAAAACCCTCAAACATCTACACGAATTTCTTTTCAAGATAATCCATACACTTTTGAAGAACGACACGCTCGTTTATCTGAACCACTAGAACCAGTTCAACGACAAGCATCTCTAAGTGAACCAACATATAACCTATACCCAACACTACCACAAGATTTAAGTAGAATACGACACCTTAGTCAGAACCAAAACACAACAGAAATAAATAGACAAATTATACATCCTCGACGAAATAAAAATTTTCAAACTCCCCGAGTTCATTTTGAAATACCTCAATCACCATCACAAAGCACTCCAGAAAATCCCACTGGTATTACACCAGAAACCCCTACACTTTTTTCACAACGAAGCACTTCAAGCCTACCCTCAGATTACTTAGGTTCAACACCAACATCTGAACAAATACGTGAAAATCCTTTCAACCCCACAAACCAAACATCACGATTACCACATTGGACAACACATTCATTCACACAAGGTGAACCAAATTTAATCAATGACCCCATAGACATTTCTACAGATACAACATCTTCATCACTACCCGAAACATTATCACTTCCATCAACACCATCGATTAGTCAAATTTCACCGACACCTCTTAACTTAAATTTTCCAAACAATCTCGACGCAAGATACCGAGAACAATCATCAACAAATATTCCTTTAAGATTAGATTGGAATACATTTACAGCACCTCCACCATTATTTGGACAACATCTAGAAAGTAACCGCCTTCATAACTGGGCACTTAATAGATTACAATATCGCCAAGATATTCACGACGATATCCGTGATCACAATATCCACATACTCCAACAAAACAGTTTACAATTAAAGTTTGAAATCACAGTTAAGTTAAATAACATTACTCAATATCCCTACCCATTAAACCCACCAAACATAACAGCTCAATCACTACCACCACCGTTTATAACTACTGAAGTAATATATAAATACGACAGATATACCAAAAACACAATTGGTTACATTACATTTTATAACCCATACTCAGGATTATCATACACATGTATATTCTAAGAATATTAGTTTTTCTCCAACTCCTTTTTCTAGTAACCTCAAATCAAAACATCAACCCTTCTCCCCGCACAGGACCCCAAGATTTACTAGTAACACATTACGATTGTGAAGAAAACGAACAAAAAACACTACACAAGTATGCAATAAATCAAGTATCACAATGTGAAACAGAACCACAAGCTATAGAAACTACAAATGTAATAGCAACACTCTATTCAAAAGCCCGAGCAACAACAGTTACAGGTTATAAATTCACAGCAACATTTTCCGAAAAGAAAGTACATTGTTCACAAGTCTCGAATGGAAATAAAAACCGACTTGACCATGAATCATTCTATCAGAGTAATATAGAACGACTTTTACATCTCAATCCCGACGATTGTAAAAATGAATTACTTAGACTAAACATCACACAAAATAAAAACTCCGAAAGAAAGTTAGTATACTTTCAAGTTTTTTCAGACTCTGTACATCAATCACAACTTGAAAGACACCAAGGACATATAAAACTAGATGACAAATACCCATATAACGGCGCACACGGACGATTAATTTATGACATACACGATAAACATTGGATACCACACATTGGTATAAATAACCCATCAAACTGCAAAGCAGACACAAAAAATAAAGGATACCAAGAAATAATGTTTTTCGATTGGAAAATACAACTCGAAAAAATACAACTCACACGAGATTTATCAGACAACACAATGATCTATCAAGGAATCAGATTACCTTGTAAAAATGATCAAGGTTATTGCGACCCTACAACACGAACACAAGCAACAATTGTTTGGTTCCCCGTAGACACATGTACAACATTTCAAGTAGCAAAAATACACGCTCGTATGATAAAATTTCACGAAAAATACTTTATACAATCAATTCCATATGAACAAGTACATCCATCACGAAAACAAAGTACTAATTTTAGAAACATACACAATATAGAAAATAAATTGACACGTTTTCAAATATATCAAGAAACAGAACTTGCATGTAAATATAGGAACCCACTTCACAAAACACAATACTCTGAAATATTAGTTGAATACGAAAAAGGATTCGACATGACCACTGGAAAAATAAAAATCGACCCATATGCCACAGGTCATCCTCCAAACGAAAGAACATCATATATACCAGTTAATTTTCAAAAAAGTAACGGACAACCTGGTGGACATCTAAAGCCCCATGACACTAGAAGCACACGTTTACAAGAACTATCACTAATGAATACTACATATTTCGGTATTATCCACTATGATATTTACTTAGATATGAAACTAGATTATACAATTAGCCGAATTTTTCAAGAAATGTCACTCTCCGAATTAGAAACACTACACCAACTATGCGAATTAGAACGAACACAAATATTACAATCACTTGCACTAGCAGTATTAAAAATACCCTACGCAGGATACTTATTATCAGGAAGTAGATCAAATTTTTTAGACTATGAAGGAAACATCTTATGGTTTTATACTTGCACTAAAAAAGTATCACCACTATACGTTTTTGAAGATAAACGATGTTATAAAAGAATCCCTATCTTTTATAAGAATAAAGTACATTTCGTTGACACACTTTCACGAAGAACCTATTTCTGGGATACCGCAGTCCCATGTGGATCAGAAAATAGCCACAATGTAGTACAACTAAACCCTGACGAAGATAAATATTACCTTCTCACTCCATATCCCACATTAATGCAATCACTCAAAAAAATTTCACCAGAAAGCATTCGCGCTATTGCTCGAAACCCAAATATAGACTTACAATCAATAGGAATATATTCAAAATCAGATATTCAACATCACATTAGAACACAACAATTCCAAGAATTATTAACACAAATGGACACTATACAAAGACAATCAATTGACCAAAACTTACGCAAACTTGCAGAAACCGCAGGATTTGCCGATATCTACACGCAAGACTATAGCGGATATTTTAAAGACATTAAAGATTATATATATCTAAACGGTGAAAAATACCGTCCCCAAGATATATCACCAATCAACATTTTTAGCTTTGTTACACTCAAAAATGAAATCCTTGATTTTCTAGGATGGCCCTACTACATCTTAGAAAAATTGACTATTTTATACGCAATGTTTAACTTTATTGGATTTCTTTTCTCACTTTTAAAAGGAATTTACAACACATGTGCTATACACACACAAGTAAATAGACAAGCAAGCGTAGCACGCATACTCTTTGCAGGATTTTTTGGAATTTTTTCTACATCTATAAACAAAATTCTTTTAGACGCACAAATAAAAGAATACAACACAAAAATAGCAACACGACAAAACACATACGACGAAGAACATAACAATGTAGACACAACGCCAACGGCACCACAATTACCACCCCTACCATATAACCATCCACTATCCCTAGTCCCACGAAATTTTCGAAATTTAGCCATCACACATAATCCAAATTTTCGACCAACCACATCACAAAGTCCCATCCAACATATAATGACACACCAGTCACAGGATGATAATACTTATGAACAAATTATTGAACAACCCCATACCACCGCTTTTCAGTCTCAAAATAATCATTTTTTTAGCCCACGATGAGCCGACAACTTGGATCCCTACACCGATCAAATTCCCACCCAACCAACCTCACCTCTCCAATCCCAATAATACCACTTTTTGCTTTTCCGCCACCCGATTTCCCACCTAGTAATGTATCATCAGGCATGAATTCCGACACTAATTCACACATCTCAGTTTTATACTCCACCTCACAACTCAATAACCCGAATATTGAAACCCCCGATGAATTCGCCGATTCAGAACCATCCCCATCCAATAATTTTCATAACTCTTCAAATTTTTCTCAACCCCCTTTTCAACCTATATTATCAAATAACCCTGACCCAATCAATTCCACACCTTCTTATGCTTCCCAAGTTACCCCAACCTACTCCTCATTTCATTCTGACCAATCATCTCATTCTCCAGACACCCCCCGAATCTCCCCAGAGCTAGATAATTTTATTACCCTCCAACAACAACCCTACCACCTTCACACCCCAACCATAAACCAAATTTCCTCCACAATAAATTCATCCAACCCCCCTACCCCTACACCCTCCTCAAATTATACTGAATCATTAGCACCATCATCCACATCTACTGAATCTTCACTCAACACTAATAGAGCTTACCGCACTTTTAAAAGAAAGTTCCCCAACCATCATTTCCCAGCAAAACCAGGAACAGCCCGTGAATACATCAACCATCCGTAGCACACTAACACAAAAGAATTTTTAGCTATCACCTTACCCTCATTCCCACAATACACCTTAAACACCCCTCACGACACTAACGAAACACGCAGCTTTGTAGACGAATACGTTTTAATGCCCACTCTCTCTTGGACCTCATATTATTATTTTACTAATCCCCTTTGCTTACCTTTATCTAGCACTCACATCGATATAGAGCGAAATAAGGACATGCTATATCGACTCACTACATCACTAACCACTAGACAATTTACTTACGTTGGATATAAAAAATCACTAAAAACACACACTGCACCTAGAGCTAATGAATATACACTAGAATACTATGATCACAACATCATCAGAGCTAACCAAGATCAATTCTTAGACGACGATCGCTTCGCTAATCCACAAATCACCGAAAAATTTTTCATCAAGACACCATATGTATTTACACTAAACATCTTCGATCGTAAGTTTGACCACATTATTTCAGAAGCACTAACAGACACACAAGCATACGAAAGTTTTAAAGAACGCTTCCACATATTTTCACCAACCTTTCATTTCCTTGCACCACACGAAAGAGATTTACACTGCTCACACGATATTATGTTGCGCACTAAACAAACCCACACATATAGTTATTATCGTTTCATCCAAAATCATTTTGACCTACACACACCCTCTAGACAACCACACCATCGTTTTCAATTCATTAATTCCAAATACACTTCACCATTTTTTCTAAATTTCACATATTGCATTAAAGATACTAACCTTCATGGTATTCTTCGCAATTATGATCCCATAACCCAAATGTACATCTTCTGTCCCATCACCAAGACCTTCAACGCCGAAGAATCCCGACCCTTCCTTATCCCGCACGAGTTTGTACAACCTATAGAAATCCCAATTTTAGAATTCATCCACAACACTAAATTCAATCACAAATTATATAATCTAATCCAAAACACACCTTATGAGTTTGCAGTTGGCACTGAAGAACTAACCACCATTAAGGCACTTCAATTGCTTTGGCCACTGCTTCAGACTAAAAATATCATCCGCATCTTAGCTAAACTACTAACAACTTCCGATCTCATCCACGACATCTTCCCCCACGGTTTTTTCCCCGACGACTAACAGGTAAGTATGAATTAAATGTATATTACTAACTTATTACAATATTAAAAACTCACCATTCTTTATCCATGCTTTCTTTAGATTTTTAGCCTTCATCCGACAATCATCTAAAAAATCCACAAAAGACAAATAAAAATCGAAAATTTCTTCAAACAATTTCAAAATTCTATTAATCTTTTACACTTATAAATTTAATAAATTTAATACCAATGCAGTAAATTCATTTATAAATTTTTTCCAAGCAGTAAATCTAATAATGATGAAAATTTGTAACTCAATTTTTTCCAATAAAAAGCAGTAAAATTCAAAATCCTATGTAGTAAATTGATAAAACGCAAATGCAGTATCATCCACATCCACGCTTTGTGACCACACTTCTATTTTTAATAAGAGCTACTCAAGGGTGAGTAACTCTTCAAAATAACCGAACTAAAACAAAAAGCTTTTGTGAAAACAACTAACTAAAATCATAATTAAAAAATATTAAACTAACAAAAGTTTTATAAAATGTAAATTACATTATGCAATACATAGATCAGAATACAACACCAAGGACGAACATCTAAAGACAAAACGACCCCACTACACTCGAGAGAGAATGGCCAACTACAATCGATATGCCGCTCACAATCACAACTCAAAGGATTTAGAGTACGACTTGACTTCGCAGAAAAGGACTTCATTGAACTAGACCAATGACCACCTCGATGTTCAAGTATACGTACAGATCCGAGTAACCAGGCGTCCCCTCCACGCACAATCTCCACGCCATTCCCAAACTAGATCAGACACAAAAGAAGTTCTCCACGAAGAACAGAAAAACCTGACAAAGCCAACCATTCTGAAATCAGATTTGAGTTTGTTGCGGAGACTTAGTCGTTGTCACTAGAAGACACAACGTCTTATGACCCTAACTCCAGCTTCCTGGAACTTCTCTAACAAAGAGGAAACGGAAGAAAATTATGATGTTCGCCAAATACCAACGTCCATCATCCATCCTTCGAATTACAGAAGAACTATTCTAAAAAACTCTGTAAAATCCGGATGGGTGGAACCTGATCTAAACTACATTTTATGATTGGATAAATTAGATATTTTACCAATGTAAAGTATTTAATATTAACCAATCATGATCCATCTAACTAACAAACCACTTATTTGTAAGTGCTGAAATTACTTGTAATTTCAGCACCAGAGAGATTTGAATTTAACTTAGAAATTAGTTGAACTCTCCCGAGTACTTCAGCAGCCGCAATAAACCAGTATACCCTAGATCTATTGAGCCTAGCAGAGACTAGTTAAACAACCTGAGACTAGATAGTATAAGAGTAAGATTAGGATCGGTATTAGACTAAGAAGTTGCACGAATCTATCCGGCCGAAAATAAGATAGCGTGACGAGCAGACGGTGTACCCTATCCGAAATTACTCTATGAGTTATACCCATCGGTCATAACTCAGTAAAGTAATTCATTATTATTGTTCCGACTTTCGAAGAAAGTGAGGAATATAAATGCCCCTTGTGGTTTTTTTATTCAGATCAATTTAAGAAAAATTTGACCTCATATGGGCATCGAACCGGAAATCTTGGGATTGCCAAGTGAGTATGCTTGTTATATTATATGGAACTTGCGCCGAATGTTTTTATTCGGTCGGTCTTTATGGCTCGAAATTACTGTTAGCTGTTATCTGATCGGTAGTTTTCTTGAAAAGCAACACTTAAACTTTGAGCTCAAACTAATTTTGCAAAACCAGTATCCATTTTCTAGATTTATTTGAGTAGAAAAATAAGAGCTATGCTAGTTGTTATATCAGTTTAAGAAGTCAAATCAACCAAGCTGTCTGCAAAAAGGCAGAATGACAGGCAATTGGTGTATAACAAATTCAATCTGTACGCTAAGTATTATCTGTGAACAGAAGTTGTAATATCACATCTTTGCAACTAGATGAGGCTCGAAAAGTCCTTCAAAAATTATAAAGAAGTTGTAATCTCAACTGTGTCTTTAAATAACCTAGGTGTTTTAAGAACACGTTTTCATGAATCCTTTCTCTTAACACTGACACTTAAATTATTCAACCCATTTTGTTTGCAATAGGCATCAAAGTTTCACCGAATTCTGATAATAAATTTCACTTAGTGCCTTTAGAGTTGAACAAGCTCATTCAGTGCTGATTTAAATAAACGCTAAAAACGTTGAAATATGAAATTTTTTACTCAATTTTCCAAAATTGAGTGGACGTTGAGGCGTAAAATGACAAGGACAAATAACTTGGAATTTCGCAAAGTTTTTATGGTTGGCGAATTTTAGATCCAAAATTCAATCCCAATTTTAAAATGGGTCATTTCGTTCAGTTCATAATTACGCTGAAAACACGCAGTCAAATGATGTAAAAATTGAATTGACCATCATTTGTCAATTGACCATAATTTGTGCACATAATTTATGCCACATTGAATCCATTTTGTGAGAATTGAGTAAGAGTTTTTTTATTTATTTAACCGATTATTTTGAATCAGCACTGAATGAAATTACTCAGCTCAAAATGCAGTGAAGTTTCAGTAAACCTCCAAAAATTGCGTGAACAGAAAACAAACAAACTAAAGAAAATTATCATTCTGATTTGGCAAGTTTTATTTGCTTTTGTTTACACAAGCAAAGCTTTGTGTTTTAGTATGAACTCACTTTTTTCCAACCTAAGTTGCAAATATTGTTGCGATGCAAATATCATCGCGACAAAATGTTTTCATTTTGATCAATAACCAGCCATTAAGTACAGCCAATGCTGAGGATATTAACACAGACCATTATTTTACAAATAGCACTTAGCTTCAAGGTATCATGGATCTGTAGCTTAAAGGTAGGGAAGGAGACCAGCAACAAAATAAGAGGGTGCAAACTTTAGCGGGGTGGGATGTTTGTATTTTGTATACTAGCTAAAATGCTTCCGCTCTATGAATTGAGGCATGTTAGTTCGTAAAATTCTTTTGTTTTTAAATTGACTGGTACTGCTAATGCGTCATAATTGTCTTGCGTCACTAGCAATTATGTAGACTCATAGTTGGCGTTCTTCACTTAAGAAATTTTGTAGACTCTCAAAGTTTTACTCATTCAGTTTTTCCCATTAGAGTTATGAGTCATGTCTTTGCTTGTGTATGCGGAGCTCAACTTCGCCTGTGTGGAAAAAATTGGGTTTAATAAATTAGGAATCAGTGAAATGAAAGTGGATTCGAAGAGAGAGTGTTTTTAAAACACATTTATAAAGATAATTTTTTTCCGCGTCTACAAGTTTAATTGCACAGCCTGACAAAAAACTTATTTTATGTTTATTCTTTTTCTTGTAGTGCGTATCTGTAAAGGCTGGGTAAATAAACAACCAAAAAATTTCAGAAAAATAAGAAAAAAGTTCACAAAAGTTTATTTTATTTCAGTTTTGAAATCGGTGTTCCAAAAAAATTTCCTGTGATACTTACGTGATTTATGATCTTTTCAGATGTATTTTAGTTTTTGGATCATTCGGCTGGTTTGCTTAAAAACACTCAGTCCGAATCTGCAATAATTTTATCGCTCTATTTTTTTGTTGACAACCATTTTCTATTACTTTTTTTGTTTTAGGCATAGTTGGTCTTCATGTCTTGTTGACTCAAATGACACTCCGTAAATACTAAAATCTTAATAAATGCTGGTAGTTGATTTTTCTCGACTGTTCTGAAATCAAAAATTTCAACCACTGAAAAATTTCATCTTTGATTTCGAGTAATTTTTTTCGGTTCAATAGTTTGCAATGCTACGTTTGCGTTGTATCGCTAGTGACTCCAAAGTTTGTTTAGCCTCTGGTTTTCTTGAATCCAGATATTTCTTGAGGGGATTTCAGTTAAGGAAAAAATTCAAATGTTCTTAGGTCGATCTCCGTTTATCGACTCTTAATAAAATTGAATTTTTTGAGGTAAGGTGGCAGGGGGCGGATCTAGGATTTTCTCGAGGGGGGGGGGGGCGGATTTTCAAAAAAATTTGGAAAATTTCTTATTTTTAGGTCGACCAAATTGATTTTCCGAGCTCTCCGAAATCACTAAGAAGACCCCCTGTTTTGGTCAAATTTCCTGCGCCGCAGGCAAAATTGTGAAGGCGTTTTTAGGCACTTTTTGGAAAATTTTGACCGAAAAATTGCGTTTTTCTGGCGCGCGCTCCTCCCTCAAAAATAACTTATATTGGCGCCGAAGACACCTTAAGAACATTTTTAGGGTCCGTCGCCAAATATGGATATCTCACAATAGAACAAAGGGGGATCCTTTGGGCTGGTAGGGGGTTGAATCGCTGAGGCGGGGGCCGCTCCGCACAACCCCCCCCCCAAATCCGCACCTGAAGGGGGTCTGGAAAAGCTGGTTGAACCTTTCTTAAATTAAATTAGTGTTTTATAAGCTCTAAGGAATAACGAGTGTTAGTGAATGCACGCTCTCGGTAAAAAAATGATACCAATTCTCTTTGTAAAATGCTGTGATCCAAAAAGAGTACCAGCACTTTTGCTGTCCTTTGATTTTGTGAGGGTTAATGATGATCTTAGTTAATCGTAGTTTTTCCTAGTACGGTTTCGACAGTTTTCGTTTTCAAGAGCTTCAAGTCTAGCAACTACTGCTGACTCAAATATTGACGAAGTTGTGTCGCTTCTGATCGTTGCAAAAATATGCAAAGATATAAGCACTGCAAATAAATACCAAGTTGCAAGATTGTGACCATCAGGGCTTTAAAATGGTACCACACTTAACGCCTTCGAGCGTTCACTAAGATCACCAAAATTGCCCAGGACAAAACACACCTATGCTTCTCTTTTTTCAATATACAGTAAGATTAATGTCTCTACAGACAGCAAAAATATTTTCGGCAAAAATTAAACCAAGGGGAGGCCAAGCCTCGTTAATTTTTCGTTGCTGAAATAAATGATACTGATGAAAAATGTAACATTATGTGAATGGAAGCGAGGATGGTTTTTTGTACCATGAAGTATCATTATTAGTCTTGCATTCAACCGATCAAAATGAGTCAGCGACCAACATGTTTAATTATCTGTCATGATTCTTGCATTTGCTCAGCCCACCAACTATAAGACTAAACTATAGCTGAAGATAAAATATATTTAAAGATAAAGAATGAATTGATTCAGGAGCAAATAGAGCATCAAATTAAGCGCAACTTCATTTCAAGAGAGCCATTGTCTCTAAGGACAGTTAATCGGGTCGCTGATTATGAAAGAAAGCCTTTTACTTTGACAGTGATTTTTAATTGCTCCAACTGCAACAATGCAGAACCCATGTGGTGAGGTGGCACTATGCCATAAGCAGATAATGTGGTATCAGATTTAACCCAATTCAATCTTGCAATATCTGATTTACAACTTTTCAGCCTTAATTGAGCTAATATTTTTTTGATTCTTGAATTATAATTGCAATCACCTACTCACATTTTCCTCAAGTACGCCATCATAATACTTTCTTGCCGATAGTTTTTTGCAAGGATTTCAGTGGTTGAAACATTTCATGCAAAATGAGCAGCAATTGTCTTCTTGATAATTCCATTATTCCAACCTCCATTTAAAGAAGTAGGAAAGAATTAAGGCGTAGAGGTAATTTTTCCGCCCGATTTTAGGAAATCCAAATCTCGTAGGGCGTCAAGTGTGGGTCCACATACAAGTCATATTGGTCCATATTCCATTTAAAAAAAATATCGCCAACATTTATACAGCTGGAATAGTGTCAATAAACTCAAGTAAACTATTACTACTACTATAACTGTACGTTATTGTTTTCCCATTGTGGCGGAGTTGAAAAATCGGAAAACGCAAAAGCAATCGCATATCTGGATAGCTTGACAAATTCCAGAATTCAGATGAGGGTATTCTGAATAGCATTTAGGCTATTTAATGGAAGATGTTAGGTTTTTCCAAGCCATTTGATTAAGGTTGTCTATAGGTTTGAGGCTCAAGTATTCAGGTCTCGCTTAACACAATCGGTCCAGCGTTTTATAGGTATTCCAGCTGGCCTTTTCCCTAGGAAGGAAACGGAGTTTGGATTTTAGTGCGTGATCGTTTTGCCTTCGGTGAGAACATGACCAAATCATCGAAGTCGTGACCGCACATGTAGCTTGTGCAGATCAATAAAACCTGCTTCATTGGTAACTCTATCTTTATAAGTGACTTCTATAATCCTACGAACAGCTTTCATAACAGCACTTTTAAGAGAACTGGATATCACCTTGGTCAGCACCCAGGTTTCAGAGCAGTACATCAGAGCTGGCTGGAGACAGACTCTGTAGATATGCCATCTTGTAATAAACTCAATTTCTTTATTAAGCAGCTGAGGCGCAATTTCTTCCAGAAAGCTGTTATTCTGACCGATGATGCACGTATTGCGTCACTTTCACCAGAAACCATGTCGCCGAAATAGCAAACTCTTTAACAGTATTCAGGTTTCAGATTGATTGATCCGTAGAGTAGCATTGATTTGAGCGATAAATGGAGGCATTCTTGCATCTTGGACACACTTTACAAGTATTGTTTCGATACTTTCTTATACCACTGCATTTTTAAGCACCTATTGTTTAAATAGTTGCAGCACATTAAATAGCCGCCGACTATTTAAACAACAAGTAGTCGGACATTTTTTGAGAAATACACTTTTGGCCAGAAAACCAAGGCTTTGTTTCATCCAAGCTAAATTTTGAACTTAAATTCAAAGTATTACAATTCTCAAAAGAAGGATTCCGTTTCAGCTGCTATCACAAGGTAATCTGAATATAGCATAATCCCACGGTACGTGGAACCACAGTTTCTCGTAGCCTCTTCAATTACTATTATAAATAACAGTGGGCTAAATGCCGATCATTGATGTACACCTGCTTCAATTTCAAAGTAATCTGGGTCCGCTGAACTCTGGCTTTCGACTAGATGTACATAGCACATTTTCGGGGAGTCTATTGCTTCAGAGCCCATGGAATCAATTGCCTGGGATAACGAAGGCTTTTTCAAGCTCAACGAATATGTGATGCAGGAGTTTTTTCTTTCCCACGATTTATCAGTGGAAGTGTGTAATAAAAAAACGGCATCGTTAGTAGTTTTTCAAATATTTTTAATGCAGGTTCCAGGTATCTTCTGATGCCCCTGTATGATCCACATCCTAACGTATCGCCTTTTCCTTTGTATATGTAAATGTTTCACTTTTACTCCACTAGGAAGGGATTAGACCAGAGTTCCAACTTCATTAATTCCAGCAAAACCACAAACGCAAATTTTATCACGTCCGAAGTTAGCCTCGTTGGTCCTGGGATTTCCTCATTTTTCATTTCTCTGTGCCAGTGCCACTTCTGGGTAAACATTTCCTGCAATGGGCCAGCCACCAGAACAAAAACAAAATTTACACTTTTTTAACGAAAAGCTTTTTCACGTTCAATCTCTCTAAATTTTACAACACTTTAAGTCATTCAAAATTTGCGCGCCGTTTCCGTTTTATTATTTGGTGAGCGTAATTTGCTTCCCTTTTAACAAATGAAACTGAATTTAAAACAAAACTAGAACCGCAAAAAATCGAACTTGGCGTGATCAAATTTCAAAGCTTTATCCTGTCAAAAAAAACCATCAAGACCTATAAATGTTTCTTCAATACGTTCCTATGCACTTTAAACATAGACACGAATGACACGGTAAATAGCGAACTTCCGATGTGATACAATTTACACGTTAGAGGCGACGCAGAGCGTCATGCAACGTACGATAAAATGACTGAGCCAAAAGGTACTTCGGTAAACGACGTCTATTGAGCCGAAAACAAAAATGCACAAGAAATTGTCAAAAAATCGAGCCATTAAGTTTCAAAACTTGAAACTATTACACCAAAACCGTCTTATTTTTTCTAATATATATTTTCAAAATAATCAAGTTTTGCCCATCCAATGACAAAAAAGAAATTGACTCACGGATAAAGTATCATTTATAGTTTTAACCATTAAAATCTACTGAATTCTCAGTGAAAAGCCTCAAAAAAATTCGATCTGCAAAGTTTAATTTGAAATTTTGAAGGGTGCCGGAATTCATAACGGCGACCAAAAATTCACTGAATTTGGCTCTTTTTTTTCTAATAAATTGCGCTCTTGTTCCACAGGTTAGCGGTGCACTAATCAATTCAAATTGAAATGAGGCAAATCAATTCGTCTTTTTGCCATGATACGATACGCATTAAATATCTCTTTGTACTTGACATATGGTATGGGGGATTAAAAGAAGAAAAGACATGTAAATAGATTTTTGGAAAGATTTGATCAATTTTTTAAGCTTATATATTTTATTTGCCCACTAAGTGCACTCGGAATGTTGAGTGATCCACACTAATATATGAGCTGAGCAGTCTTCTCTGTCCTGCACGTTACACCATACAGTTGTCTCTTATATGGGGTGAACTCATTAATTAAAATGAGCCACGAAAATCAGACTTCCAAAAGAATACAACCTTCCGAAAACTCTAGATCCGCTCATGGTGAATCATATTTAAAATATCGGTTTTCTGTATCTGAAAACAACTTTTTACAAAAAATGAATTCAATTCAGAGTGATTATTCCATTATAGAAAATTTTATATTGCCCCTAATCTAAGGCATACTGCGATTACAAAAATAATAAAATTTAAAAATTTTTGATTAATTTTGTATCGATAATCGATGAATACTCAAAATAACGTATATACAAATTTCAAAATCTATCTAATGCTAAATATTTTCTTTGACTGGAAAGGCTACAGATATGAGAAGGCCTGTTAATAGCACACAGAAACCAAAAAAATAGTAAACAATTTTAAGACATTGACACCGAAATGATACAAAAGGCACATGCCGAGCAAAAAAGTCTTCGCCAAAAGTTTTTGATATTATTTTGGTCTCATTTTCTGGAGAATGGGCATCTACTTGGTCGTCAAACACAACTCTAGATTGATTGTCAGTTTCATTATCATCGTCATCATCTGATGTGAATTGTTCTAAGGATGCCTGGTTGTACAATTCAGGGGTTGACACACTAAATGATTGTGAATTAACGATCCTGCGCGATACAGTATCATTAGATTGAATCACCGCATCACTTTCAACTGTTCGCTCATCCTCATCTATGTCTTTAGTTGTACTCGCACTCAGAGGCGAAAGGTGGAACGACGAGTGATACTTACTCCTCTGATGAAGCTGCCTCGCTAAAGACGCAGCACTTGGTGCTCGACTGGGATTGATTACATTCAAACTAGAAAATCGAGGCATACTGTCACCTCGATTCATGATATCGTTGGCAGCTCTCTGTTTTGCAATGGTCGCCTCTTGTTCCCAATCTAGTCTGTATATTGCACAGAGGAGAATGAGTGCTTGTATCGTTGACCCAATACTCAAACCTAACCAGTAGCCTTGTAATTTAAGGTCTGTTAGGAACATGAGACAGAGACTCAAAGGCAGTGTGATTATGTAATAGTTCACAAAAGTACCGATAGCGCCAATTAGTTGTCGACCACAGCCACTCAGGATTCCAATACAAACAGCAACTAAACAGTCAGAGATTGAGCACCAAGACAAAAAAGGAACTAGCTGTGCGAAATGAGTCGCTACTTTCTCTTCAGATATGATGAGATAGGCAACTTTATTCCTGAATATAAATAACAAAGAAGAGAAAAAAGAAACTATTAGAAATGCTAAAATTAATGAGGATAACACAGTTTGCTTCGCCGTTTTGTAGTCGCCAGCTCCTAACAGGTTTCCAACACGTATACTAGCCGCATATGCGACGCCTGCGCCCCACATGAAGAGACACGTGGAAAACTCATACAGAATTCCTTGCACACTAAGGTTATGCGAGTCTAGAATACCAGCTAGAACGGATCCAACCTCGAATATCACCATGTCACTAACTACCATGACTGTTCCAGGTATGGCAAGCTTCACGTAGGGCGCCCATCCATAGACAACTGACCAATGAAAACCAGGCCAAGTTTTAACATGCAAACGAAAGTGTATGATGATCACGAAATATACGAAAGCTAGAGTGTTGAGCGAAATAGCGAGGGCAAAACTGACTCCTACAATGCCTCCGTCCCACACATAAATCAGCAGATAGCAGAGAAGAGCGTTGACGGCATTTGCGATTATGTTTGCAAACACTGTCGCTTTCACATACCCTTGGCATTGTAGGAACTTTCCCAGCAGAATAGAAAAAACTTCCCCTGGTAGTGATATTAGATAAACCTTCAAAAAAATTCCCGTTAGAACAGCTGTTTCTTCGTTGAAATGCAAACCAATCAAAATCCAGTCACTGACTAGGTATAGACCGACACAAGCCATCATGTATGGCAGTATAATCAGCATTGATTTCTGCAAAACGAAGCCCATTTCTTTGAAATGCTCACCCCCATAGTATTGCGCAAATAAAGTATCAACAGCAGCACTCAGTCCAAGTATTACAGCCGTTCCGACAATATTTCCAAAAGACAAGGCAGCAACAAATGCGGCGTAAACATCCTCGTTCGAGTGTCCGCAGAAAATGCTCGCTACCAGTTGGAAAAGTGTTTGCTCTAAGAACGTGGATAGGCAAATGGGCAAAGACAAGAGAAATAGCACCTTGAACTCTTTCATCATGCCGAAATACTGGTCACCGGAGCATATCACTACACCACTTTCATCAATATGCCTTCCGTTTTCTGCCTCACCAAGTAAATCAGATGGTCCTTCCTCGATGTCACTTTGATAAAAATAATCATTTCTATATCCTACACTTGAAAATGGCTTCCGTTCTTTGTTCTCTACCATCTAGGATGCATTTTTAGCACGAATAAAATAAAAATCATGCAGCTATCTTAAATACGCTGAAAAATTGCAGTTTACGCAGAGGAAACACGAAGCAGTGGGTATTAGCATGTACCAAAATGATAAATTAGTCTCATTCGTACCAAAACAAGAAATCAATCGCGTTAAAAAAGAACACTTTATTAATTGAAAAAGTAAAAATGAAGTGATAAGTGAAGTCAGAACTGATAAAATTTATACGAAACTTAGAAATACAGGAGCTCAGCCCGCTAGCTTAAACGGTTTGGCTAAAGTACATCATACAGAAACACCACTCCATCCGGTTCTATCAATACCTGGCGGTAGTTATCACAAGCTCAATGAATTTTTGACCCCTCTTTTTGAAAAAAATCTGGGCGCAAACATTGAAGCATTGTAACATTCGAATCCAGTGGAAGATACATATCGACGGAAATTAAAACTAAGTCCTACTACGACTGGCTAACGTCTAAACAGAACTTTATATGCTTTTCACCGTCTCTACCAAGCCAGTACTTTCGGTGGTCTTTTCTAACATCAGGTCGACAAAAACATTACTGCTTTCGGCTTCGGTCAAAACACCCAAACTAACTTAATTACATGCAGGAATAGTGAGCTCATGGCTGGGTATCAGTATCCCCAGACCACGAGGTCACTCCTAAAAACAGGGCCACTACTATTTATTATATTACTATTGTTTTTGTTCAGTAGATAAAAATCAAATCTCCATCGAAGATGGATCAACCCTTTCCCCCAACTCCTAGCTTCTCATCCTTATCAAAATGAATCCAGTTGTTAATTAAATTCAAATCAGGCAATGACAAGAAGCTAAAATTTTATATAAAAGGCTAAAAGTTTCAGTCCCGAAACCCTTCCGGATTCTTGAATCCACTGAATCAAGCTCGTTAATCTCGATTTCTTCGTAATCCGGAGGGCTGTCTTCCACCCTTCACCGTTGTATGCAACGGCCTTGCAACTATTGTAGCGACAACAATAGTTGCAACTCGGAACGCTCTCTGCTATTCCTGCAATCTGCTGTTGTTTTTTGATCACGATTCTCGTAGTTATCGTCCACGCAACTAATGGTGTTGTGTTTTTTCTAGCTTTTCTGCCAAAATGGCCTTTTCTGACGTTTCTCAGAAATGTTACGTAATCACTTCGAAAATTTAACAATTAGCAATTTCCGAATCCTTTAACCTTCACGTTTTGTTCAATCGTTCAAATAACGTTCTCAATTCTTAATAATCACCAATCCGGAAGGCTCGCTGCTAAAATTTCGATTTCTGCAGAGATTGCATACTCCCCGGACAGTCCGGTCAATGTCCTCATTGAATCACGCAATGTTCGTAAAATAGATACAGTGTCATCGAACGGAATTTACAAAATGCACGAAATTATTTTTATCCACGTCACATCGACTCACTGCAGAATATAAATGGCCTCATACTACATCACTATAGCCTTCAAATCCTTTCATTGATCTGCACATTGAGGATATGACCTAAGATAAAACATATTTTCTGACTTCCAGTGTCAATGTCCCGATTAAAATTTTTTCTCTTAGATTTAAAAAGTGTTGGCTTGCAGGACAGGCCTGCCAACCAACAAGCTAAAATTATCCTACTATAATTTTCCCTTTGGAAATCTCGCTTGTTATTGTCCTGAATATTAAAACTAAGAAACTCTGTGGTTAGAAAGAACAATGAAACAATCTCCCTCTACGAGAGATTACCCAAACCTTCCATGTCACCACAAAGTGATCAGTTCTCCTAGCTGATTAAAAACAGTCATGTAGGCTGGAATATTTAAATATACTCCTTCACTAAAGCCTTTCTAAATAAATAGTAAGTGAGCCACTTCAACTAAAATCAAAATGCAAATTTATAAATGCAACAATTTCAAAACTCAACTAAATGTTTCATTTTCAATTACAACTTGGTTGCTTGGTTTCTCACTTGAGTTTTTTCACACACATAAAACAATTCTGAGTTTTAACTTTTCTTCATCACTCCTTTGTTTTCTTCTTTTTTCGTCGTTTAGAAGTTCTAAAACTTCTAAATTCTTCTAATTTCGTCTCTTTTTGAATCTTGTTCTTCGATCATCCGTCAATGCTCCATTTCTTCCTCCTGTGATACCGACTCTGCACTCTCAGTTTCCGTATCTTGTAACACGTCGTTAGCTATCCTGACGCTGCTGGAAGCCGTCCTCCAACACTTCTGCTCTTCTACCCTCTGTTTGCAGCAAGGTAGGGGATCCACGTTAGATTCTCTGTTCCTGCAGAAGCTGTTGTGGAGACACAACGTCACGTTTCTCTCCAAATCATCCTTTAACATCTCTGCTTTCTCCTCTCCACTACGTTCACTTGTCCTGGAAATTCTTTTCACAGCGGTGGTCACTGCATTCCGATGAGTCACGAGAGCTCGCTTGAAAGCTCCTGTTCCAATGTCCAGCTGATATTGACTGTACACTCTGCCATGCTTCGACATATGCTTTTTTGCATATTCATACAACCAAGCAGTCATGTTTGCTCTGAACCATGGCATCAATCGTTTTCTTGCCCAAATCTTCTTCACTTCCATCGGAATATTTAGAACTTTGCACATTGTCTGAAAAAGATCTAAATCTTTTAGACAATCTAACTTCCGCAACTGTTCTCTCGTCGGTGCCTCCTGCCTGTTATTTTCTCTCACATGAGCTTCCAGCCATCGTATCGCCATCATAACTCCCACTATCACTATTGTTACGGGCTGTGATGAATCTGGTAAACCCATGGAGAGCAGCTCTCCAGAGTGCCAGATCAACACCAGATTACTACGCCCGGGGTACCACCATGTTTGCAGCAAGCATTGGCAGGGAAATTCATCTTGTGTTAACATGATGCTCCTCCAATTACGCTTTTCCGAAGCTTCCAGTAGTGTTTCTACTTGAACAATGAAACAATCTCCCTCTTCGAGAGATTACCCAAACCTTCCATGTCACCACAAAGTGATCAGTTCTCCTAGCTGATTAAAAACAGTCATGTAGGCTGGAATATTTAAATATACTCCTTCACTTAAGCCTTTCTAAATAAATAGTAAGTGAACCACTTCAACTAAAATCAAAATGCAAATTTATGAATGCAACAATTTCAAAACTCAACTAAATGTTTCATTTTCAATTACAACTTGGTTGCTTGGTTTCTCACTTGAGTTTTTTCACACACATAAAACAATTCTGAGTTTTAACTTTTCTTCATCACTCCTTTGTTTTCTTCTTTTTTCGTCGTTTAGAAGTTCTAAAACTTCTAAATTCTTCTAATTTCGTCTCTTTTTGAATCTTGTTCTTCGATCATCCGTCAATGCTCCATTTCTTCCTCCTGTGATACCGACTCTGCACTCTCAGTTTCCGTATCTTGTAACACGTCGTTAGCTATCCTGACGCTGCTGGAAGCCGTCCTCCAACACTTCTGCTCTTCTACCCTCTGTTTGCAGCAAGGTAGGGGATCCACGTTAGATTCTCTGTTCCTGCAGAAGCTGTTGTGGAGACACAACGTCACGTTTCTCTCCAAATCATCCTTTAACATCTCTGCTTTCTCCTCTCCACTACGTTCACTTGTCCTGGAAATTCTTTTCACAGCGGTGGTCACTGCATTCCGATGAGTCACGAGAGCTCGCTTGAAAGCTCCTGTTCCAATGTCCAGCTGATATTGACTGTACACTCTGCCATGCTTCGACATATGCTTTTTTGCATATTCATACCACCAAGCAGTCATGTTTGCTCTGAACCATGGCATCAATCGTTTTCTTGCCCAAATCTTCTTCACTTCCATCGGAATATTTAGAACTTTGCACATTGTCTCAAAAAGATCTAAATCTTTTAGACAATCTAACTTCCGCAACTGTTCTCTCGTCGGTGCCTCCTGCCTGTTATTTTATCTCACATGAGCTTCCAGCCATCGTATCGCCATCATAACTCCCACTATCACTATTGTTACGGGCTGTGATGAATCTGGTAAACCCATGGAGAGCAGCTCTCCAGAGTGCCAGATCAACACCAGATTACTACGCCCGGGGTACCACCATGTTTGCAGCAAGCATTGGCAGGGAAATTCATCTTGTGTTAACATGATGCTCCTCCAATTACGCTTTCCCGAAGCTTCCAGTAGTGTTTCTACTTCCATCATCACGCGGTGGACTTCATCTTTCTCATTTACTGTGTTGTAATCCGTAACGGTTGATCCTCTCTGTTTTTGCCTCAGAGAGTTTATTGACTCCAATTCTTCTTTGGTTCTCTCTGGAACTGCTGAGAACATCTTACAAAGTAACTCGTAAATTCTCGGACATTCTCGCCAGTCTCACATACTTCGGCACTGAGAAGGCTTGATCCACAATCGTTCTTGTACTCTTCACGTCCCCAGCTACGAAATGTACAGGGTATCTGCTCTTGCACATTGGAGCCAAAGTTGAACCCACCAAATATCGTGCTCCTGATGGTCTACAATAAGTCTCACTGTGTCTAATGTTCATTTCCGTCTCGATTGCTTCCCTCCATTTTCCTATGTATTTCTGCTCAGTCTGCAGAACTCCTGGGAATACTTCTACGCTGATGGCTGTGACCATCTCATGTTTCTGTTCTAGATTCAATAGTGACTCTAAAGAACCAAACATGCTGTAGAATCCTAGTGCAGTCACTAGATTCACATCGGTTCCTCCATGGCAATCTGCTATCAGTTCCGTTTCTGTTCTTGATTTCATCACTACGTTTCCAAACAATACCGTCAATTGCTTGTGTTGTTTCTCCAGGGTCTTCACACAGTCCGGACCTCCACAAACGTGACCCTCCAGTCCACAGACTTCCTCCAGACAGCTACCAGGTTTGACCCAGTCTTCTGGTCCCCAGCCAGGCAACTCCACTTTATCTTCTCCGTTGCTCTTAGAGGCCGTTATCATCACATTATATATGATGTTGAGGTCACGCAGGTTACAGTCTGCATTCAGTTCCCTCTGTACGTCTTGTGTCGCCCGTAATATTGAGTCAGCGTTGGGACTAGGACACCATGATGGCCTCATCAATTCCCACACTGCCATCAAGCTCGTTCTCAGTAATTCATCTGAGAATCCCAACCCAAACTCCACTCTTTTGTCGGATTTTGGTACTGAAGGTGCAGTCACCTCTTCTTCCAAGACCAGTCCCAATTTGGCCTGTGTATTGTTAACGCTCTTAATCGTTACAATTCCGGACGTCCAGAATCTTAGTAACACCGCCTGCTCATAATCGAAGAAGCAATCGCGTATGTCTTCACTGAGGAAAGGATTATACGCTATCCCTATGATCCCGGATACGTAGCTATACGATTTCTTCTTGATCGGTCCACAGTATTCACTGGATTTCGGCAATGCTCCCATAGATTCTTTAGTGAGTCTCAGCTCCTTGTTTGAGAATCTCCTGATTTCGTCTATCTTTTTCATGGGTTCCAATTCCTCAGGTTCTTTCATGTTCACCCTCATCGGTTTACTTTGCTGCATATCCAGCAGTGCTAGCAAGAATAAGGCTTTCGTTTGCTCATCGCCTTCCTTCAAAATTTTAACTCATGTGTTCAGTGCAGGTACTGAAATCTGCTCTATCAGGAATCGAATGAAACAGAGAGCGTCTCTCCGCTTCGCACACGCTACTGCTGCTCCCTCCTGGACTATCAGATCCCACAGGTTCGTCATAAGGAAAACCTTCTCCTCTTTTGATCTCTTCCTTTATTCTGAATCATATTCTTCGCGAGTCAGTCCAATCATGCACCAAGCGAACCTGAGTTGTAACTGTGTTCTTACGTAAGGCACTGCCACGAGAGCATGTATTCTTGGCGTAGTCCTCATTTCTTCTTCGAAATACCTCAATACTACTGCTTTCCATGGAAGGCTCACCAACTGCTCCATTGTTTCTGCCTGTATGTCAGACGACGCCAAAGTCCCGTACGCCTTCTGCTTGAGGGTGGTGCCTTGCAACATCGTTTCCAGATAACCCTCCATGGCTTTTTCGTCTTCCAGGGCCATTACATACCCTCTAGCCGAGTTTCGGTATTCTAACATCTCCATGTATCCACCGGTGGGTTCATCTATCGACACAGTCTCCGACACTGTTAGTCGGTTATATTCCACTGGTGTTAGATGTCCTGCGACACTTCTCTTTCCATGATTCATGGGAGATGGCTTGAAGTCTTTCATTGTGCTCTCTCCACATTGGCTGAGTATTTCCATTTCTAAGGTTGCTCCAGTCAGAGTGCGGTCACTCCTTTTGGATTTATAACCGGTTGACTTTATACCCGCCATGAGAATGGGTGGCACCATCGCTATATCAGTTAATATTTTATCTGTGCCAGACAGTTGATAATCACCTTGCCCCAAATCCATGACCCCCTCTACTCGTTTCCTTTTCGCTGAGTTACCAGCTTTCATCGATATTTCTGAATCCACCTTCGTCTTTCCAACTCTCCTCGGCATCACTCTGTTGCCTAACTTCATTTTCATCGCATTGATTTTATCAATCACCAATTTTGATCGCATCGTCCCTCTTCTGGTTCTCGACAGATACACCACCTCTCCTTCATCGTCCTGCGGTGTCATCTTGATGGGAGAATTCGCTTCACTTTCATCAGTGGCTGAGTCGATCAACAACTCACTCAGTCTCCCTTCACACTCATCAAGCTTGTCAAGTACTTCTCTCATCAAGGGTTGGTTGAGACCCGTTTTCAGAATAGACTGGGTCCCATAGCTTTGCACCACGGTCCAGACTTCTTCCATAAACGCCACTCTGTCCAGTTTGCATCCCGTCCTACTCTCGTGGTCGCGGTGATGTACTTCCCATTCTTCTTCGGGCAGCGTTCCCAAGAAAAGTACTCTGGCTGAGGCCTCTATTCTTCTCCTCCGAGGTGATTCCATGAGGATTCTCTGGTCGTTACTTCTTGAATTGCCAGGAGAGCTGCTCTCCGGCAAATTCCGTTTCATTTCCATAAAGGCTGACGGAGGCTCCAGTGTCGAGATGCCTTTATCCGCTGGCTCAGTCGTTTCCAACGTATCTGCATTATTCTCAAGATCACTGAAGATATTGAAATCCAAGCTGGATGTTCCTCCTGTCGATGCTCCCCCACCAGCTTGATCTTGTTGCATGGGTTCTTCGGTTTGACGGCTTCCACCCTGTCCGTCATCTCCTTCTGACTTATCCTTGTTCGAGCTCGATGGTCCTTCTTCATCATTGTCGGCTTCTTCCGGGAATCTCGGTATGAGCAGTGTACCGGCCGATTTATCTTCCTCTTCTCCATGGACCACTTTGATTTCTTCGCAGCCGAAGGGTGCCAGGAAGGTTCTCGTCTGCAGTATGCCTCCCACTTTCATCTCCTGTTTTACACTAGTCAGGATTAATGAGGCTTCAGGCAGCTCGGTCCTGCTCTCATCCTCATCGGGCTAAGCCTAATCCCTTCCACTCTTCATCAAATCTTCCAGGCTTGGGAGTCGCGGCGTTGCTTATTCGCCTTCTCGTCGCTTGATCCGTGTATGCAAATCGTGTGTACTGTAACACGGCGGCATTTCTCCCTACAAAGTATGGATCCATCGTTCCCATGAAATTCCCTACTCTCCTTTCATTGGTTTCGAATGCTCTCAACCTAGGAGTTTGTACCACGGAGACTGCTCCGAGCAACATCCTTCTTATCAGAGGGAATTCAGGGATTGCCTCCGACAGCTTCTTGTAATCGCCCCAGTCCTTCGTCTCTTCTCTCACTTTGTGATATGCTGCAGTGAGGCGAGGCACTCTGGTTATTTCACCATTCGTTTTATCATAGGGTCTCAGATTCCAAAGCTTTGGAAACACCTCGATGTGTCCTCTCTCTACTTCTCCCATGCGATCACGGAAGTGATCGTCAAAACTGATGACTGTCATCTCTGGCTCCGATATTTTCGCAAATAACAGATCTTCACTCATGAGCTCCCGCAATGTGTGCTGCTCACACCAGTTCAGTGTATTACCGTCCACTGCCGATATGAGGTTCAGGTGCAGCACCGACCTCCTATATGCTTTCACTTTAACGTCAGGGAACGCAAATGTGACTGCTGGTCCATAGATCACTGTCACGAACTCCGTGACTCCTCTGATCAGCGCCAAGGGATCGGTTCTCATAGCCAAACTCAGATCGGTTAACAGCGGCATGCCTCCAACATGTCGTCTAACATCTTCCTCTCTTTCAATCGTCTCGTCTTCTCCCGTTCCAAAGTGATTTTGTTGTAAGAGATACTGGATAAGAGTGTGTCTCAGTTCTCGTATCTTGTTCCACGAGTCCGTGGATTTCTTCATATCCAAGTTCCTCACTCTCTCTTTCATCTGCTCTGGACAAAAAGTAGGCATGTATCTTTGTGATCATCACGGGCCTTGCTGATGATCACAAAGATACCTCTGGGTCCTAGTGACTAAGTCTCCCCCCGGGTTTGTTTAATATTCGAATTAAGGTGCTTAACTCGGATATTCGCAGTTCGGTGAAGGGTCACTACAGTGCAGCACTGTCGAGCCCCCCACAGATTACTAACTTAATTTTTGTACCAAAAGGGATACAAAACTTGTTAACGATACCCAACAGTCGATTGTTGTTGTCGTTGAGCCCCTTCTTGTTGCTCCTTGTACTGCTTGCCGGATCAGTCTTCTCCCAAGACCCCTCCGAATTGAGCGCAAATCAGCTGACCCTTCCGGATTGAGCGCAATTTATCATTAACGTGCTTAAATGCTCAAATAAGCCTATTGTGCAAGCCTCACAAACGGGCCACGAAACTGATCGTAACGATCCTGACTGATATAAATACCTGTAACAACAATATATCTATCAACAACAAACGGGAGGGTCGGATCACATCTTGTCTGGGGTGATGATTTCTACTGATTTTTTACTTTTTTTCTACTGTTTTTGGTTTTTTCAGTTATTTTTTATGTTTTTTTTTGTTTTTCTCGGGTAGTATACTACTTTTTGTTTGGTTTTATATATATCTTTAAGTGTTTTTGGTCACAAACCATTCAGCAGATGACGGGACCGCGAATCCCCCCACCCTTCCTGGTTCGTGAGTTTTCGGTCTTAACTAGGTTAAAAAGCTATTCACGGTAATCCGGAAGGCTTCCGCGTTCCGAACTACCCTTCCGCCCCGGCGGTTCAGGCCTATTAAGGGCGTTAAGGTGAGCATCCGCTCGGCGCGGAGTGCTCGTTAACGGTTCTGCCGGTCATGATGTTAAAAAAGAATAACACCCAGGAGCGCCACAAAAACATGTATGTAACATTCGAATCCAGTGGAAGATACATATCGACGGAAAATAAAACTAAGTCCTGGGACGACTGGCTAACGTCTAAACAGAGCTTTATATGCTTTTCACCGTCTCTACCAAGCCAGTACTTTCGGTGGTCTTTTCTAACATCGGGTCGACAAAAACGTTACTGCTTTCCGCTTCGGTCAAAACACCCAAATTAACTTAATTACATGCAGGAATAGTGAGCTCATGGCTGGGTCTCAGTATCGCCAGACCACGAGGTCACTCCTAAAAACAGGGCCACTACTATTTATTATATTACTATTGTTTTTGTTCAGTAGATAAAAATCATCATCTCCATCGAAGATAGATCAACCCTTTCCCCCAACTCCTAGCTTCTCATCCTTATCAAAATGAATCCAGTTGTTAATTAATTTCAAATCAGGACATGACAAGAAGCTAAAAGTTTATATAAAAAGCCAAAAGTTTCAGTCCCGAAACCCTTCCGGATTCTTGAATCCTTTGAATCAAGCTCGTTAATCTCAATTTCTTCGTAATCCGGAGGGCTGTCTTCCACCCTTCACCGTTGTCTGCAACGGCCTTGCAACTGTTGTAGCGAAACAATGGTTGCAACTCGGAACGATCTCTGCTATTCCTACAATCTGCTGTTGTTTTTTGATCACGATTCTCGTAGTTATCGTCCACGCAACTAATGTTGTTGTGTTTTTTCTAGCTTCTCTGCCAAAATGGCCGTTTCTGAAATGTTACGTAATCACTTCGAAAATTTAAAAATTAGCAATTTCCGAATCCTTTAACCTTCACGTTTTGTTCAATCGTTCAAATAACGTTCTTAATTCTTAATAATCACCAATCCGGAAGGCTCGCTGCTAAAATTTTGAATTCTGCAGAGATTGCATTTTTCACATTCTGGTCGAATGTCACACATCTACGTAAGACGCTCGAAAAAAGAAAAACTCGAAGAACTGATACATAACTAAAACTAAAAAAACTATTACACTAGACGTTAAGTTTGTACAGTGTAATATTCGCCATCCATTACAGTGACGGAGCGTAGAAAAAGTACCTTTTGACGACTTGCTGACGTCAGTTACCTTAATTCTACTCATTTTTAACCGTCTAGACCAAGCCAGTTACTTTTCATGTCTGTTAAGGGCTGAGTGAAAAGTTACCATTTCAGGCATCAGCTAATCGACTTTTAATCAGCTTTCGTTTACATGCAAAAATAAACACATACCTGGGTCTCGGATCCCCATTCTAACAATCGCCCGGAAGTACATCTCGACGGAAAATAAAGCAAGGTTCTAAAACGACTGGCCAGCATCTAAACAAAGCTCTTACATCTTTTTCACCGTCTCTACCAAAGCCAATTCTTTTGATGATCTTCCTAACATGTTACTGTTCTCCGTCTTCGACCTGAACGCTCAAATTAACTTACTCACATGAAAAATTAGTAAACTCATGGCTGCGTCTCAGTATCCCCAGACCACGAGTCACTCCTAAAAACAGGTCTACTATTATTTATTATATTACTAGCGTTTTTGTTCAGTAGATAAAAATCATCATTTCCATCGAAGATGGATCAACCCTTTCCCTCAACTCCTAGCTTCTCATTATCTGAAAATGAATCTGGATGTTAATTAAATTCAATTCAGGACATGAGTAGGAAGCTAAAATTCGTATAAATTGTTTGAGTTCAGGTCTCGAGACCCCTCCGGATTCCTGAATCCGGGGAAATAACATTATTTTTTCCTTTCCGGAAGGCTGGACTCACTGTTTCACCACCCTCCACCGTCTGCGTGAATTGCTCTGTAACTCAGAGCGGTCTATGATAATTCTCTGTTGTCTGTCTTGTTATTTCTAGTCGTTATTTCTATTGCAACTACTTTTTTGTGTTTTCTTTCTGATTTTCTTCTAAAATGGCCGTTCCGACGTCTTTCAGAAGTAAGATATCACCATTCGAATTTTTAAAATTTGAAAATTCCAGAATCTTCTGACCTTCATGATTAGTTTACTTGTTCAAATAACATTGCTAAAATTCGAAAATTGTCAATTCTCCAGGTCAGCGGCTACTAAATCGAAATTTGCACTTTCGTCCATTCTGGTCGAATGTCACATACTCCCGGGACAGCCCGGTCAATGTCCTCATTGATTCTCGTAGTCTTCGTAGTGCATCCAACAGAAGTTACAAAATGCACGAAATCACTTTTATCTACGTCATATCGACTCACTGCAGAATATAAATGGCATCATACGTCACTACTAGACCCTTCCAAATTTTTCCACTAATCTGCACATTCGAGGATATGACTTAAGATAAAAAGAAATTTTCTGACGTCAATGCCTTGATTTGAAAATTTTTCTCCTAGGTTTTGAAAGGTGTTAGTTTGAAGGACGGTTCTGCCAACCAACAAGCTAAAATTATCCTTCTAAGCTTCCTCCCTTCGAAAATTTAGCTGTTTTTGGTCCTGAATAAAAACGTTAAGGAACTCTCTGGTTAGAAGGAACAATGAAATAATCTCCCTCTTCAAGAGATTAACCAAGCTTTTCATGTCATCACAAAGTGATCAGTCGTCCTAGTTGATTAAAAATACTCATGCAGGCTGGAATGTTTAAATATAATCTCAACTCAAGCCTTTCCAAATATATAGTAAGTGTCTCTAGAGCCACTAACTAAAATCAAAATGCAAATTTATCAATGCAACAAATTATTTAACCTTCAAAACTCAACTTAATGTTTTCTTTCAGCTTCAATTACAACTTGGTGGCTTTGTTTCTCTTTTTACATCTTCTCTTTCATCACTTCTGTGTTCCTTCCGTTGTTCGTTATTTAGAAGTTCTATAACTTCTAAATTCTTCTATTTTTCTTTCTTTTTGCATCTTGTTTTTCGGCCATTTGTCAATGTTCCATCTCCTCCTCCTGCGACATTGACTCTACAATTTCAGTTTCTGTGTCTTGCAACACATCGGTAGCTATTCTGACGTTGTTGGAAGCAGTCCTCCAACACTTCTGCTCTTCTACTCTTTGTTTACAACAAGGTAGGGGATCAAAGGTAAATTCTCTGTTTCGGCAGAAGCTGTTGTGGAGGCCGAACGTCACGTTTCTCTCCAAATATTCCTCTTCTTTCTCCCTTCCATTACCTTCACTTGTCCTAGAAAGTCTCTTTTCTGCGGTGGTCATTGCACTCCGATGAGTTACAAAAGCTCGCTTGAAAGCTTCTGCTCCAAGGTCCAACTTTTACGCACTGTACACTCTGCTGTGCTTCGACATATGCTTCTTAGCATGTTCTTACAACCATGCAGTCATGTTGTCATCCATGGTATCAGTCGTCTTTTGGCCCATATTTTTTTCACTTCCATCGGAAAAATCAAGATTTTGCTCATTTTCTCAAAAAGATCTAAATCTTTTAGACAATCCAATCTCTGCAATTCTTCTCTCGTCGACGCTTCCTGTCTATTGCTTTCTTTCAAATGAGCTTCGAGCCATCGTATCGCTCTTGGAAGACTCGGTTCAACCAGGCTTCTCCTTCGATGCTACCAAAGTGGATCCCATCAGTAGTCAGTCTGGCCTGATCCATAGCTCTCAGCTCGTGCTCAATATCCATAAGGATCATCCGTCCAGCATTCCGACTCGCAAGATTCCTTAGGATGTTGTTCCACCTGATTACTCCCTCATTGTGTCTTCTTCCTGTTGCTGTCAACGTCTTTGTGCTCATTGGTACAGTGCAGACGGTGGGTAATGCGCAGTTGAATCTCTGCCAGAGAGTAGTAAATAGGCACACCATCATTGTCTCCCATTGTGCCACTTCCTCATCCAAGCTTCTCGATACGTTATTCGTCAGTACTAGGATTATTACGTTAGAGATTCTTCCTGGGTTCATCAGCTCCACCATCCAAAATAGCTGGGCTATAGTTGCAGCTACAAAAGCCATCACCGTAATGATCCAGGAGGTCCTCAAATTTTGGAGCATTATGACCAAGCTGTCCCCCAGTATCAGATGTGATGTCTCAAGTGGCAGTTGCTGCAGGTTTACTGCTGGGCTCCAAGTGGATCGATTGGAGCAGGCTCTTGGATCCGTATCCGGAACTCCTGTGATGCTATACTTCAACTGGTTGTTCTTTTGCACGTCAATCGCTCGGGATACTTTCTTCGCAGGCATCTCTCGTATCTTTCTGTCTGGGACCCTAGAGCTCTTTGTCGATAACGTTGCATCTCTGACTCCCTCTCTGGTCATCACGTCTTGAGAGATTTGTACTCTGCCCGTGTCATCGATTGTTCCGTAGGGTGCAGTCACCCCTGAACCTGGCGCATTCCTATTAGCAACCAATCGTCCAGCTGTTTCTATCAGTTTTCTCAACGTTTGCTCCATGACTGGGTCACCTAAGGTGTCACTCGGCTCTGGGATTGTCACTCGACCAGTTGTAGCCGGGAGTCGCGTTTCTGTCGTCTGACTCATTTCTCAAGAGTTCCAGCGGGGACTGTCCACGAGGAGTATTCCTTGTAGGTATTGCTTTCTCCACGGCTGTCGTCAACGCCAGCCGCTCCGATCGCTCTTTAGACTCCCGCCTCCAGCGCTATATTTCTTCCCCCTGTTTCTTGTTGGAATCTACAAACAGTCTCTTCCAAACGTCTCTATCTTCTTCCGTACTGAGCATGGTCTTAGTCATTTCATCCTGCTCCTTTCTGGTCTTCTCCAGTTCTTCTTTCGTCCCATCAAGTTCTTGCATGGCTTCGTTCGTTTGAACCTCTTCTTCTACTCTCGCCTTCTTTGGTGTCACATCTACTCTCAGTTGTGAACTAGACGAGGGAGCCTCGCTGTTCAGTTCCTGATGCATCCTCCTCAGTCCAGGCCAGGATTGGTGGGCAAAGGCATCTCACCTGGTTGATAGCTCCTCGAACTTCCCAATCCTCGCTCGTTCGCCAAGTCACCATATGCTGCCATCAATAAGACTTCCGTGGGGCGGTCCCCACGCTTATCATGCCCCACGATGTTTATTAAGTCGGTCAGCAACATGACTACCTCTTGGTCCTCCAGAGCGAAGTCTCGATCCAGCAGCCGACGATAGATCGCATCTACCATCGGTCCCACATATGCCTCTGCCAGGTCCATCAATTCGTTCAAGTTGAAGTTATCCATTTTCTTGGAGGTTTGATTCTGTTATCGATTCGGTGATTTGAAAGCAAGTGAGTAACTAAACGATCAATCAGGATCTAGAAAAGAGGTCACGAATATCACATTTGTCAACTCTACACTAATTTTACGTTAAAATGTATTTAAAACAGTCAGATAAAAAGATTTTGATCTTAAAATTTAATAAAATCAATCCGTTTGTAAAGTTTTGGAATTCGACCTAAAAATGTACAGTCCAAAATTTGGATCTATTTCTAGGATCGTCATTCGGTTGTTCATGGTCACTAACTCCTTCTTACCTAGGGTCTTAATAACATAACACACATATCACGCACAATACACATTTTAGTATGAAGCCTTCTCGCATGCCACCTAAACTCAGACTTTACTTAAGTAATATTTCTAATGTAAGTATACATGTTTATTAGTATCAGAGAAGATTACGTGTATTTGTAACTCTTCCGAAGAAGTTCAGACGAACGAGGCGATGCAAGAACTCAACGGAACGATAGAAGAACTGGAGAACACCAGAAGAAAGCTAGATTAAGTGACTTAGACTATTCTCAGTGTAGAAGAAGACAAGGATATGTGGAAGAAACTGTTTGACAATTGCACCAAGAAACAGGGTCAGGAAATAGAACGCTCGAGGCAAGAGTTTAAAGTGCGGTCGGAACGGCTGGCGTTGACGACGGCAGTGGAAAAAGCGATACCTGCAAGGAATGTTGCTCGTGGGCAGTCCCGGATGGAGCTCCTAACGCCTCGCGATCTAAGTCAGACGACGGAGGTGCGATTCCCGACTACGACAGGAAGATTGACAATCCCAGAAACAAGTGATACCCTAGGTGACCCAGTCGTGGAGCAGACCGTGAGGAAGTTGATAGAAACAACTGGGCGGCTAGGCGCTAATAGGAATGCGCCACGTTCCGGGGTGACTGCACCCTATGGAAGAACAGACGACACGGGCAGAGTGGAACGATAAAGAGAAATGATAAAGAAAACGGGAGTTGACAGTGTCACGTTACCATCAAAGACATCTAGAGCCCCTGAGAGGAAAATTTAATCGATCGCATTGGAGTCCTGCGATAAACATGCAAAAAATGCCGCTCGGGACATCTCATTTGATACTGGGTGACAGCTTGGTGAGAGTTCTCCAAAACCTGAGAAAACCTTGGATCACTACGGTGATGGCCTTTGGAGGTGCCACGATAGCCCAGCTACTTCGAATGGTGAAGCTAATGAACACAGGGAGGATCCCTAACATAATGATCCTAATAGGGACAAACAATGTGTCCAGAAGCTCAGATGAGAAAGAGGCACAATGGAATCGATGATAATGTGCCTATTCACTACGCTCTGGCTTAAATTCCAGAGCGCGTTACTGGCCGTCTGCACCGTACCGATGAGCACGAGAACGTTGGCATCGACAGGAAGGAGGCATACTGAAGGAGTCAACAGGTGGAACAACATACTGAGAAATCTGGCGAGTCGAAATGCTGGAGCGATGATCCTTATGGACATTGAACACGAGCTCAGAGCTATGGATCAGGCCAGACTAACCACCGATGGGATCCACTTTGATAATATAGAAGATCAAGCCTGGATGATCCGAGTCTTCCAGAAGCGACTGGATGAAAGGGGGGTTGAGCTCTTTGACACGGGAGTGCTTAAGAAAGAAGAAACGACGAATGAACCGGCAATCTCAACCATCGACCCCTCAACCTAGAAACACGTCTAGGAACAGTCCCAGCCGTGACCTACAAGCCACAAAGCTCTAGCGAGCCAGGGCAAAGAACGGACGTACAGGAACGATTGGGAGAAGCGCCAGCGAGAACAACTATTCATCCAAGGTGAAGATTAGGACCTGTCAACCGGACTACGGAGACAACAAGTACATCGAGACCGGAAACGAGATCAGAGACTAGATCAGAGACTACTAGTACCAGCCGAGAAGCGCAACGACCGGACAGAAGCTCTTTGATGTGGTCGATGCTCACACCTTCTCACTGGCATGTCTATAAACCGGGCTGATGAAATTGAATCTTCCGACGGTTAGTTTTGCAGCCGAAGCCATAGAGATGCCAAATGATGCGAGAATATCTGTAAACGGACTGAACTCAACCGCAGGTGTGGACTGGTTGATAGCAGCTGGCATTAACTTCTGCTCAACAACCGCCCTAAGATTTGCCGTATTAGAGGGACTGCCCTCAAACAATATAATGGTTCAGTAAATGCAGTCGTTTGCAAGATGTAAAACTGAATCATGATGAAGGAAATCCAGAAGAAAGGCCTGCAAGATTTTTGACAACGATGGCACCAATAGGACAACACGTGAAAATGTTCAGGCAGATAAGAGCACCCCCAGGTCACGTAACAGAAGGAGCGTACCCGAAACAAGTTACTCAAGAAGGCGATATTCAGAGATATGGTCGATTGAAGGCGATTTGGAAAAACGAGACCATCTTTGCATCATATGACAAAGCAGAAATGAGGAAAGCAAAGATTATTATAGTCGCGAACTCAGACTTCGTATATGCCTCCAAGTCTCGTGTTTTGGCCTGATGTTATAATGTTGGCAGCGGTCGGCCTGGACCTAATGTACTCGATGTCAATGGCAATCGGGGTACAACTACAGACGGAAGTGAACCCAATCACAATCGTATTTGCTGGCATGAACGACCATCTTTACAGTAAGGGTTTCTTGAGCAGACTCAGAGAGCCTACGACAGCCGAAGACGCTGTATGGCCAGCTATAAAGAATATCCTCGAATCAATGAGTGAAGTAGTGGACACCCTGAAAGAAGGTGCTTTCACCAAGATGACACCGAGAGCCGTGTTTGCACTGTCTCCGGGATATGCACATCTCCCGGATGGACTGAAGTTTGTATACGCGATGGTGGCTTTGTTCTCGAAAATGAAATATGATGTGATCATATCTGCGGTGGTCTGGTGTGGTCTGACATCTCGAATGCGATGCGAGGATTTAAGAACCATTCACTACACATGTTAGTGTTAGATAAAGTACTGGGGTTGGAGCCGTCCAACTTCAGCCTACAACTTAAACTAAAGCCAGGAATTGACAATGTCAAGCGACTGATGGTTCCGAGGAAGGGAATTAAAGGAGGAAAAAGAATGAAGGAAAAACTCCTAGGAGACGAGAGCTAACTTGGAAGCGATGGTCTTGAGAACGAAACCAGAGGCTAACAAGTGTGGCTGCACTTGTCCCCTCGAATAGCCGCATTGGGCACGGACGCTTTCGAGCTACGCCCAGTGATGATCAGGAAGATCCATGCCTATCTGTTGAAAGAGGTTAACCTGGCCAAAAATGCTGAAGAGAAGTCAGCCGAGCTCGTAAACAGAGTGTGCCAAGTTACCCTGAAAGCTTTCTGGACACAGAATGTAAAGGGACAAGAAGGCTTTGACTGGTAGGGTTGGGAGCCGGACGGACCGCGTCCTTCCTGGCGAAAGTTTACCCATAGCTTTCTCGATACCTGATTAAAGATCTCCTCCAAGCAGTCGTAGAAGTATCTATCCTGGAACTACTAGCCCTGTTTGTGACATTTGGAGCGGAGAATATCTTGAGATGACCAGTGATACTGCTCACTGAAGGAGTACAAAATTTGCGATTAGATGGACTTCTGACGCTGATTGCGATAACGCACGGGAACTTGGGAGGATTGATGAATTTGAAGATAAAAGAGAACGTGAAGAGATTTGACGTGAAGCGACCCACTGATATCTGCGACATAATCTTATCCAATACCTCCTCCAGCAGAATCCCTTTGTAACAGGAGAGGACGAGACAATAGAGAAGCAAGAAGACGTGCGACGTCATGCTTGGGGCATACCCCTGTTAACTGACCTGAGTTTGGCTATGAGGACCGATGCCTTAGCATTGATCAGAGGAGCTACGGAGTTCGTGACAGTGATATACGGTCCGGAAGTCACGTTTGCGTTCCCCCACGTCAAAGGGGAGGCGTATAGGAGGTCGGTGTTGCGCCTGAACCTCATATCAGCAGTGGACGGCAGTGCACTGAACTGGTGTGAGCAGCACGCACTACGAGAGATGATAGTGAGATATCAGAGCCGGAGACGAACGTCAAAAATTTTGATGACCACTTCCGTGACAGGATGGGAGAAGTGGATAGAGGGCACATCGAGATATTCCCAAAGCTCAGGAATCTAAGGCCGTACGATAAGACGAACGGGGAAGTTACAAGAATTCCTCGACTGACTGCAGCATATCACAAATTGAGAGAAGAAACGAAAAGGATGGGGTGAGTACAAGAAACTGCCAGAAGAGATCCCTGAATTCCCCTTGATTAGATGGATGTTGCTCGTAGCAGACTTCGTAACACAAACCCCCAGATTGAGAGCCTTCGAAACTAACAAAAGGAGGGTAGCGAAATTCGCCGAGATGATCGACCCGTGCTTCGTAAGCAGAAACGCCGCCGTGCTGCAGTATACGCATCTTGCCTACACGGATGAAACAACGAGGAGACGGATGAATAATGCAGCAACTTCGAAGCCTGGACAATTTGACAAGGAATGGGCGAAACTAGATATGGCGGCAATGATCATGAGACGCAAGGCGGGCTTACAAGAAGCCTCACTAAACTTGACGAGTGTAACACCAGACTTAATGGTGGGCGGAACACTAAAGATTAGAACCATGCTAGCACGCTTCGGCTGTGAAGAAGTCAAGGTAGTGCACTCAGAGGAGGAACATCAGTCAGCACCAGAGGAGGAACATCAGTCAGAGGAGGAACATCAGAACATGGAGTAAGGGATGAGGAGCAAGGGCCTCAAGCTCAGGAAAGAATCCAATACGAGACGATGGGCAGGGAGGAAGCCGTCGATCGGTAGAGCCTATGCAACAGGATCCCGATCAGGCTGAGAAAGCAATGGAATCACCGATGAGAAGAAGAATAGAAGGCACTGCAATAGTACCTTTCTTGGGAACGTTGCCCAAAGAAGAGTAGAAAATTCATCATATCATAGAAGAGTAGAAAGTTCATCATATCATAGAACATCATATCTTGAACAAAATTGCCTTCATGGAAGAGGCCTGGACAGTAGTTCAGAGCTACGGGATCCAGTATTTTTTGAAAATAGGTCCCAACAAACCACTAATGCGGGAAGTCCTTGACAGACTCGACGAGTATGAAGGCAGATTGAGCAAGTTATTCATCGACTCAGCCACTGACGAAAGTGAGGCAAGTTCTCCTACAAAGATGACGCCGCAAGAAGACAAGGAAGAAGTAGTGTTTCTGTCAAGACTCCGAAAGAGAACGAAGCAATCAAAGATGGTGATTGACAAAATTAACGATATGAAAATGAAACTTGGCAGCAAAGTGACATTGGGGATAGCTGGAAAAACAAAGGTGGACTCTGAAATCTCGAAAAGAGCTGACAACTCAGCCAAAAGAAAGCGCGTCGAATAAGCCATAGGCATGAGACAGGGTGATGACCGATTGTCTGATACAGACAGAATGTTGACTGACGTAGCTATGGTGCCACCCATTCTCATGGCAGGGTTAAAATCAGCAAGTTATAAAACCAAGAGGAGTGACCGCTCTCTCACTGGAGCACAATAAGAAATGGAAATACTCAGCCATTGTGGAGAGAGTACCCTAAAAGATCTCAAACCATCTTCGTTGAGCCAAGGAAAGGAAAGCATCGTAGGACAGCTAGTCCCAGTGAAATATAACCGACTGATAGTGTCGGAAGATGTATCGATTGATGAGACCGCCGGTGGATACATGGAGATGATGGAATATAGAAACTCGGCTAGAGGACACTTAATTGCTCTGGAAAACAAAAGTGCTATGGAAGGTTATTTAGATACGATGATGCAAGGCACAACCCTGAAGCAGAAGGCATACGCAACTCTGATATCAACTGAGATGCACGCGGAAACGATAGAGCAGTTGGTAAGCCTACCATGGAGAGCAGTAGTGTTAAGGTACTAAGAAGAAAAAATGAAAACCACTTCGAAGACAGCCATACCCTCAGTGAGAACAGAGTTACAACCGAGGTTCGCTTGGTTCACGTTTGGAATGACACGTGTGGATTATGAGTAGTAAGAAAAAAAAAGATCGAAGGGAGAGAAGGTGTTCTTAATGACGAGTATGAGAGATCTGATAACCCAAGAAGGAGCGGCAGTAGCATGCGCGAAGCGGAGAGACGCTCTCTGTTTCATTCGATTGATGATAGAACAAACATCAGTGCCAGCATTGAACACTTGTATCAAGATGCTAAGAGAAGGCGATGAACGAGCGAAAGCCTTCCTCTTACTAGCACGTTTGGACATCCGTCAGAGTAAGCCGATGCGAGTGAACATGAAGGAGCCTGTGGAGCTGGAACCGATGAGAAGATGGATGAGATAAGAAGATTCTCTAACAAGGAGATGAGGCTCACTAAAGAGTCTATGGGAGCACTGCTGAGGTTTAGTGAAGACTGTGGACCGATCAGAAAGAAATCATACAGTTACGTATCCGGAATTGTTGGGATGGCGTACAACCCTTTCATAAAGGAAGACCTACGCGATTGCTTCTCTGAATACGATCAAGCAGTGTTGCAAAGATTCTGAACGTCATGAATGGCAACAATACGAAGCGCTGCTAATCAGCAGACTAAGCTGGGAATTGTGTTGGAAGAAAAATTGACTGCACCTTCAGTGCCAAAATCTGACAACCGAGTGGAATTTGGATTGGGATTCTCGGACGAACTGCTACGATCGAGTCTAATGGTGGTGTGGGTTAGATCATGGTGTCCGAGTCCTAACGCCGATTCAATTTTGCGTGCAACACAAGACGTGCAGAGGGAACTGAAATCAGACTGTAACTTGCGTGACCTGAACATCATTTACAATTTGATGACAACAACCTCTAAGAGCAACGGAGATGACAAGGTAGAGTTGCCTGGCTGCGGACCAGAGGACTGATTTAAACCTGGTAGCTGTCTGATGGAAGTCTGTGGACTGGAGGGGCATTTCTGTGGAGGTCTGGATTGCGTAAAGATCCTGGAGAAACAACAAAAGCAATTAACGATATTGTTTGGGAACAATGTGATGAAAGCAAAAACGGAAACGCAATTGATTGCAGATTGGCATGGAGGAACCGAGGTTATCTAGTGACTGCACTAGGATTCTACAGCATGTTTGGGTCTTTAGTGTCTCTATTGAGACTACAACAAGAGCATGACATGGTCACGACCATCAGTGTAGAAGTGTTTCCGGGAGTTTTGCAAACCAAGCAAAAGTATGTTGGAAAGTGTGGAGAAGCGATCGAGACGGAAATGAACATCCGGCACAAGGAAATCTATCGTAGACCAACGGGAGCGCGGTACTAAATAATCTGGTATTGATCTGAGACTGAGGAGAGCTGCTCTCCTTGGGTTTACCAGATTCATCACAGCCCATAATGATTTTGATAGTGGGAGTTATGATGGCGATACGATGGCTGGAATCTCATGTAAAAAAGAACAATCGACCAGACACGCCTAAGAAAGAGCAATTGCAAGAAGTGCATTGTCTGAAAGATTTAGATCATTTTGAGACAATTTGCAAAGTCTCGAATTTTCCGATGGAGGTGAAAATGATATGAACCAGAAGACGACTGATGGCATGGTTTAGAGTCCACATGACTGCATGACTGTACGAGCATTCCAAGAAGATTATTTCGAAGCACAGCAGAGTGTACAGTGCGTATCAGCTGGACATTGGAGCAGTAGCATTCATGCGAGCTCTTGTAACTCATCGGAATGCAGTAACTACCGCAGTGAAGAAGACTTCTAGGACAAGTGAATGAGACGGGAGAGAAAAAGAAGAGATGTTGAAGGAAGACTTGGAGAGAAACGTGACGTTGTGCCTCCACAACATCTTCTGCCGAAACAGAGAAACTAACGTTGATCCTCTGCCTTGTTGCAAACAATGAGTAGAAGAGCAGAAGTGTTGTAAGACTTCCTCCAACAGCCTCAAAATAGCAACCGACGTGTTGAAGACACTGAGACTGAAAGTGCGGAGTCAATGTCGCCGGAGGAGGAGAGTAAACCTTGACATATGACTGAAAAACAAGTTGCAAAAATTGAAAAATTAGAAGAATTTAGAAACTTTAGAACTTCTAAACGACGAAAACGAAGAGTGAACAAAGACAGAAACAAAGAAGCAACGAAAGAAAAGATGTTAAAACTCAGAATTGAAAAACTCAATTGAGAAAAACTTAAATGAGAAACAAAGCAAATAACTTTGCAATTGAAACTGAAGAGAAAACATTTAGTTGGGTTTTGAAGATTACAGAATTCGTTGCATTTATACATTTGCATTGCGATTTTAGTTAACGAATTTAAAGACAGTTGATACTTGTTTAGAAAGGCTTGAGTGGAGAGTATATTGAATATTCCAGCCTGCATGATTGTTTTTAATCAACTAAGACGACTGATCACTTTGTGCTCTTATGAAAGGCTTGGTTAATCTCTTGAAGAGGGAGATTATTTCATTGTTCCTTCTAACCATCGAGTTCCTTAATTTTATTTATTCAGGACCAATAACAACTAAATTTCCGTAGGAAAGAAGCATATTAGTATAAATTTAGTTTGTTGGTTGGCAGGACTGTTCAGCGTCCCAACACTTTTTAAACCTAGGAGAAAAACTTTTAAATCGGGACATAGACAATGGAAGTCAGAAAAATGTTCTATCTTAAGTCATATCCTTGAAAGTGCAGATTAGTGAAGGATTTTGGAAAGCTATAATAGTGTAGTTTGATGTCATTTTTATTCTGCAGTGAGTCGATATGACGTAGTTAAAAGTGATTCCTGCATTTGTAAATTCTGTTCGATGGCACTGTATCATTTTGATGAAGACTACGAGACTCAATGAGGACATTGACCGAGCTGTCCGGAGAGTACGTGACATTCGACAAGAAGGTACAAAAATACAAATTTCAAATGACCTGGAGAATTGATAGTTATAGAAGATCAGCAACGTTATTTGAACGATTAAGATTTAGACCGAGTCATTTTTCAAGATATCAGTTTTATTTGCCAATTTTTGATGTCAATTTGTAACATTCGCCTAAATATCACACAGCGACGGAGCGTTGAAAAAGTACCTATTGACGACTGGCAGGCGTCAGTTACCTTAATTCCACTCGTTTTTCACCGTCTCGACCTTGCCAGTTGATTTTCTGGTCTGTCTAGGGCAAAGTAAAAAGTTACCATTTTTAGGCCATCAGTCAAACGACTTTTGATCAGCTTTCGTTTGCATGCGAACACAACCACATAGCTGAGTCTCGGATCCTCAGACTACGTGATTGTCATTAAAAACACGGCTCGAACAACTTATTTTTATATGTTTTTGTGTGACAGTTTTATATTAAATCCATTGGAGATGGATTGACCCTTTCCTTTCTCTATCTACTCATGCTCTGAAATATCAAATAATATCGGTGTTTAATTGATCTCTAGGACATTACAGCAGCTCTTATAGTTAGTTTACCCAGTCCCTTCACATATAACAGTCTCTGGGGGACCAAGCCTCCGCTCCCGTGATTTTCTTGAGATAACACTCTTATCTCCTATATTTCGTGTCCCGGGAGGGTTCCGTGGTATTTCTCTTCCCCCCACTGAAGCCTCCGTCTCCACAAATATCCGTCACTAAGGTCCTTATCGTGTGTTATTGCCACGATAAGAGGCTCCGTAATTTTCCTGTCTCTGATACAACTGTTCTTCACAATTTCTATCGTTGTTCTGATTTTCGTCTTTTTTTTTCAAAATGGCCGTCTTTTCTCTATTTCTCAGAAATGTTCTCCTTCAAATCGAAATTTTAAAAATAAAAATTCCAGAACATTCTGACCCTCCGTCGCAACACTTTTTTGTTCATAAGGCCTTTCGTCACTCTTTTTTCTGTCGCGGGAAGGTTGTGCTGTGTCATCCGGCAGAATGGCACATACTCCCCGGACAAGTTTCCATCAATGTCCCTATTGATCGCACAACACCGGGTTATCGTCAAGTAGGTATCCAGTTTTCTGTAACCAATCTTACAAATCGCATAAGAAAATGAAATTTATCTACTCCACCTCAACTCACTACGTGTTCACAAATGACATCGTACTACATCTCACTGCCTTTCAACATTTTCACAAAATTTGCACCATGAGGAGTCTCCTAGATAAAATTTCTTTTCTGACTACTTATGTCATCTCGCCATAAAACTTCTTTCCGCTTCTGATTAAAAAGTGGGACGTGGCACGGCCACGCACCCATTAAAATTAACTTAACTTCACTCACCAAGTATAATTAGTCATTTATGCGGTCCTTTCAATATTAAAACTAAGAAACTCTGTGGCTAGGAAAGTTATTGAGTTACCCACCCTTCTCGAGCGAGTTTACTCAACTTACCATGTCGCCACACAGTGAAGTTGTGTCTTACACAGGTTAAAAACTTCAGTCGAGAATAAATAGGTAAATATACTCACCTATGCGCCTTATATACATACATATATAGTAGTAACTAAAATCAACAATTTCAACAATTTTAACAATTGCAACATTTTCAAAGTTTGGTCTGACCAAACTAAATCAAAACAAAAAGTTTAACAAGTTCAATAATCAAAACTTGGTTGATTTGTTCAAGTTTTTACACACAAAGACAATCAAGTTTTTTCTCCTTCTTTTCTCTTCTTCGGTCATCTTCACTCCATCATTTCTCCATCCTGATGTTCAGCGTCACTGTCTTCCAGAACTTTCTCTAACATGTCCAGAGAGTTGCGGGCCGTGCCCCAACCCTCCTGTTCCAACAGCCTCGGTTTGCAACAAGGTAGCAAGTCCACATTCACCTTCTGCTCCCGGTTCCTGCAAAAGCTGTTATGAAGACATAGGCTCACGTTTCGTTCTAGGTCAGCTCTTAAGACCTCTTTCTTTTCATTTTCAGTAACACAAGGCGCTCCAGCTACTCGCTTCACCGCCGTGGTGACCGCGTTTCTATGCGTCAGGAAAGCTCTCTTATAGGCTCCTGGTCCTATGTCTAGCTGGAAAGATTGATAGGCTTCCGTGTTCCTTGACATGTGACGCTTCGCGCGTTCATACATCCAAGATGTCATCACTGCACGGAACCAAGGCATCAATCTTTGCCTTGACCATATTCTTTCGATGGCTTTAGGTATTCTCAGAACCTTGCAGGTGGTTCTGAAAAGATCCAATTCACTACCCATTTTCACGTTGCTCAGCTGTTCAGGAGTCGGCACGGCCGTCTCCTGCTCATTTGTGTCCGCATAAGCCTCCAACCATCTCACTGCTAGCATGGCGCTAACCACCACGATTGACACTGGTTGATTCTGATCGGGCAACCCCGTGGAGTACAACTCCTCCACGTCCCATATTAGGATCAGATTCCCGCGTTTGGGGTACCACAACGTCTGCACTAAGCAGTGGCAAGGATACTCCCCATGGGTTCTCACTATGTTCCTTCGGGTCCGATACCCTGAGGCTCCCAGCAACGGTTCCACTTCCATCAGGATTCTATGTAGATCGTCTTTCTCTTCTATGGTGGGGAATTCAGTGGGTAACGCTCCACTCGCTTTCTGCTTCTGGAACTCACTCACGTTGCCTTCGTTCAGTCTCATGAACTCTTCACCCACAACGTCTTGCAACTCGCCTTCGGATCTCTTCGGGACTGCCCGAAAGATCTTTGCCAACAAGTCATATGACCTTTCTGACATCCTGGCCAACCTCACGCACTTTGGCACAGAGAAAAGTTGGTCAACCAACACGTGTTGCGTCCTCGCATCCATCACTACCATGTGCGTAGGATACTTGCTATTACAGTAGGGCGCGGAGCTTGAACCCACCATATATTTTGAACCAGTAGGTCTGTGATAGGCTTCACTATCCTTCAGATTCATTTCATTCTCCAGGGCTTCTCGCCAGCCTCCAATCTTTTGCTCTGTCTGTAATGCTCCAGGGAATATTTCCACACTGAGGGACGTCACTAGCTCATGGGCACGCTCCAAGCGCTCGAGCGATTCTATCGAACTCGTCATGCTATAAAATCCCAAGGCTGTGATCAGGTTTACGTCCGTCACCCCATGGCAGTCTGCGACCAATTCCATTGCACTCTTATCTGACATGCTTAATCTTCCATACAATCGTGCCAGTTGTCGATGCTGCTCGCTCGGCGTAATCAGGCAGTGTCCCATGTTACAAACATGTCCTTCCATCCCACTGTGTTGAGCCAAGCATGTGCCCTGCTTCAACCAATTACTCGATGTACCTTCCTCAGACAGCTCCGTGGACAGGTTGCTCTTCCTCTTCGTCAATCTCATGGCCAGCAGGTGATGTATCATGGCCAGATCATGTAAACTCGCATCATCACCTCTTTCCAACATGACATCCGCGGTCATGTCCCAGATTAAACCTGCGTTAGGATGGGGACATCAGGAAGGCTTCATGAGTTCCCACATCACTACTAGACTGGTTTTCAAGGGACCGTCCCAAGAACCACAATCAAAACTCACTTGCCCTTTTAGCTCGGGAATCGAGGGTTTGACTACTCGTTCTTCCAAAATAATTCCCAGCTTGGGTTGTTCCACCATCAGCATTCCGATTTCCTTAATTCGTTCAACCCAGAAGTTGAGCACTGTGACTTGCTCGTAGTCGAAGTATGCTTCCCTGGCTTCCTCGTTCACGAAGGGATTATACGCCATTCCTGGTATGCCAGACACGTATTGGAACGACTCCAGTCTCCCTAGTGTTGCAAACTCTTTTTGTCCTCTGACCGCTTCAATCAAGTCTAGACTCACTTTCAATTCTTTGTTGGAGTATCTTCTCACTTCTTCCAACTTGCGATAGCTCTCCATATCATTCGACTCCTTGCTTGGCACGGTCAATGGCATGTCCTGATATAGCTCTAGGAGAGCCCTAAGGAAGTTCCTTTCGCAATCAACTCCCTTTTGCCGAATGATCTTTACACATTCTCCCAACACAAGAGTGGGGATGCGATCCACCACGAACCTGACAAAGCAAAGGGCATCCTTTCGCTTAGCCCATGCTATCGCCGAATCATTTTTTGAGATCAATGCTCGCAGAGCTTCCATCAATTCTAGCTCCTGTTCTCGTGATTTCGAGTCATTACTGGCTTCATACTCCGCCCTTTTGATGCCCATCAAGCACCAAGCCAGTCGTACTTGCAGATCAGTTCTCACGCAAGGATGAGCCAGGTATGCTGCCACAGTCGCAGGTGCATTCATCGTCTCATCGAAGTATTTCTGGAGGGCCGCCCTCCAAGAAATCTCTAGCAGTTTTTCCAATCCAATTTCGTTCGCTTCTGATGACATTACTGTGTCATACTCTTTTCGATTGAAGTTAGAGTTCTCCGTAAGCCCCTTCAAATATTCTTGCATGGCTCGCTTTTCGCTCCAAGCCATCAGGTGCCCTCTCGCGGAGTTCCTCGCTTTCAACATTTCCACATAACCCCCTGCCGGATCTCCCATGTGGACCGATTCCGGCACAGTTATTCGACTGTACTCGACCACGTCGAGTTGTCCTTCCAGTTTCAACTTGGCCATGTTGATTCGCGAGGGCCTGTAATCTTCAAGTCCTCCAGATCCACATTGACTGATTACTTCCATTTCTAACTTAGTGTCTGCCAGGGTTCGCGCCGTCTTCTTCGACCTTGTGGCGGTTACGGTCAGACCTGCCAAGAGCATAGGGGGTATCAGATTCTCTTTTTCTCCCCCTGTCAGCGTTGTAGTATCTCCCTGTCCGCTCTCGCCTGAACGACCTGCGCTCGTTAAAGAGGTCACCACTGCGTTGGCTCTTGACTTCACCACTCTCGGGTTCATGGCTCGACTTCCCGTCTTCCCTTTTAGTCGCTTCAGCCCTTTCCTGGCTCGTCTGACAGGTAATTTCTTTGCAACATTCTGATCATCGGCACTGTCTTCTGTTACTGACTCGGTCAGATCATCCGACTCCATGGAGCTCACTATCTTCTCCAGGACCTCAAGCATAATGGGTTGGTTCAACCCCACCTTCATTATGGACTGTGTCCCATATCGCCTTATCACGTCCCAAGATTTCTCCATGAAGTTTACTCGGCTCCAGATTGCTCCTGTCTTGCCTTCCAACTCCATTTGATATCTTTCCCATTCTTCTTCTGGTAATGTGCTGAGGAACGATATCTTCATTGACTCTTCGGTTTTCCTCCTCCTTGGTGACTCATAAAGCAGTTTCTGCGGATCCCTGCTTCGGCACTCTCTAGCCTGGCTTATTGGGTCTATCGGAGATAGATCGGCTGACGCCTCCCTTGTAGGAGACATGAAGGACGATGGTGCCATTAACAATAAACTCCCATCGACTTCCCCATCGTCATCTTCACTGAACCGGTACTCTAGCAAGTCCCTTTCCAACGCTCCTAGATCGGTCTCTCCCGATTTCTCCGTCTTGCTTCCGGTCCCATCATCGTTATCGTCCTGATCCATCAATTCATCGTCGTCTGCATCAGGTTTCGGCCTAGGTCCCGAGGGTCCTTGTCGTGCGTCTGCGCCCGAATCCGGCCGAGCCGGTACGGCCATGTCTCCTGCATGATAAAACAATTCTTCATCGACCAGGAACTCTACCAACTCCTCGCCGTGTGGGGCCAGGTCTTCTATCGTTATATATGAGCCTCCTCTGCTCTCTCTTGCCACTTCCTGCATCACCACCTTCGCTTCTCCTGACCACTTCAGTCTCGATAAGTCATCCGCGGAAGAATACACTTCGTTCCACGTTTCAGCCGAGACCTCCGGTCTCCTGGAGGGTAGTGCTTTGATCTTCTTCCTGCTCCAGGCATCGGGGAATGAGAAGTCAAACGTATGTGCGGCAGCGACGTTCCAGCTGATGAAGCGCGGCTCCATCCCTCCACTCCACTTCAGCATTCTCTTCTCCGCGTCACGAGCTGCTCCGATACGAGGGGCAATGATGGGAGATGTGACTCCCAACAACATCCTCCTTATCGGTGGATATCGATGGCATTGGTCCGGCAGCGGCCTGGACCCAGGAAGCCATGTTTGTTGATTCTCTTTTGCATGGGCATAGGCTCCCGGCAATTGAGGTACTACCACAGCCTCTCCTGTATCTTTCACCACTGGTCTCAGATTCCAGAGTTTTGGGTTAAACTGGATGTGGGACAGATCCTCACGACCCATTCGGCATTTGAAGTGGTTGTTGAAATCCATCAACACCCAACCTGGCTCTGCTATTCTTCCGAACAGCCTATCATCGCTAGCCAGCTTTCTCAGTTCACTCTGCTCTACCCAATTCAGCACGGAACAATCCACTACTGAGACCAGGTTGACGTACAACACTGAATTCCTGTACGCTTTAACTTGCACATCCGGGAACGCAAAGGACATCACCGGTCCATAAACCACTGTGACGAATTCCCTCAGTCCGTGGACCAGAGCCAACGGATCAATCCGCATCATGACAGCTAAGTCTGTTAATAAGGGCATGCAACAATACTGTTTACATTCGCTTGCGTTCGTCGCCACTTTGTCCTCTCCTGTTACGCTTCTGTTCTGTTGCAGGAGGTATTGAAGTAGGAGAGTCCTCCAGTCTTTCATCTTCTTGAGCGAGGCGGTTTCCAACAGTGCATTGAACTCACGACTGGGTCCCTGCAGTTGTTCAGGGTAACGCAATAGCACAAGCAAGTCTCCCAGTCGACCATAGGTCATGGCAATCAGGGTCAAGAGTCCATCCAATCTCAAATCGGCCAACGCTTGGGTAAAGAGGTTTGCCGGTCCTTTCACAAAGTTTTAATGACCAAATGTCACGCATAAGGCTAGCACCAGGCCAATCGACAACTTCCTGATGTCTTTGACAAAACTTGCGATCAGGTTCCTAGATGCCCTCGGATAGCACGTCGATAGGAAAGATGGCGTCCATCCCACTCCCATTCCGCCCAAGATAGCATCCGATCGTTCGTACTGTGCTTTCGTGGCCAGCACGTCAGCTTGGAACTTGTCCAGCGACATCGTATTCACGTCTTGCATCAGCTTCAACATCTTGCCTCTAGCCAACTCCCGGGCATTAAGTAGACTCTTCAAATACGCGTGTATCTCTTTAATTATTGCCGGCGCATACTCAAACGCGTCTTCACCCAAGGTGCACAGCCTCGGTGACAGATACAACCATATGTTGTTGTGTGGCTTCGTACGCAAAGCCATTGCCATGAGGTCCTCCTCTGCTGACGTCATGTTCTTCCTGATCATCCTTCCCTGCTCATTCTCTGCATGATCCATCTGCCTGAACCAGAGATCATCAGCCACCTGTTGTACTAACAGATGATCGTCACCTACCCCTGGTCTTAGCTTCAATAATCTTGCGAAGTTGGACAGCTCCAACCCCATAACTTCATCTAGCACCAACCGAGTTGTGCTACAATCTCTGAGTCCCTGTATGGCATTCAAGATGTCAGACCAAACAGCGGGAAGCTCAGATCGGGACGGATAATAATTGTCCGGGTCCACCACTCTGTTTGGGGCAGGAATTATCACGTTAGATATCCCCTCTGCTATCGTCGTGACCATCGTGTACACAAATTGAAGGGGTTCAGGTAACGCAGCGTAGCCTGGTGACAATACGAAGATCACCTTCACCACATTCATGGTGAAACGTTGTCTTGCTGCTGCCTCCACCTCGGCCATCGCCGAGAGCAGTGTCATTATCGCTTCCCCTATAACTTCGTTACTCGGGATCGATCCATCCGTCAGACGTGACAATAAGCCTCTGCTTTGTAGATGATCATTCGAGCCTGCAACCACTATCACCTGCGGCTCCATGCTGACCACTCTCCGTACACTTATCATCATGCCTATCGCCTGTCCCCAGTCCAGTTTAGGCGCCGTTAAGAAAATCACATCGGGCCAGAATAGAGAACGGGGTGTATAGAGATAATCGGAGCCGGCCACAACCAGATACTTGGCAGCCTTCATGTCCAAGGGATCATAAGCTGCAAAAAGGCCATCGCCTATTGGGGCCTTCAGGTTCCCATATCTCTTATCGTCTCCAACCACTGTTGTGGTTCGGGGGTAACCCCTCGAATACTCGCCCGGCGTCTGACCGGGTGGTTTAGCGAATTGTCTAAACATCTTGTGATGTTTGTTGTTGGGCTTGTTCTCCGTCTGGAACTTGCCTTTGCGCACAGGTGGTGTCCTTTCCCGGGTCCTATCTCGAACGTCGGTGAGCGACCTGGTGTTTAGAGGTCCAAAGGTATTGTCATGAGGCAATCCATCCAAGTCCGCATGTCGGAGTGAGGTCGAGGAGCTGAATTTCTCCTGCTCTGCTAGCAGCCAATCCACGCCCGGTATCCGATAAAGTCGCGACACTGTGGGACTTTCACCGCCAGTCATTCTCATCACATCTTCCCGACACGTCAGGGTATTCATATTCAACTTCGCCGACATGTCCGTCTTATACTGACCCCAATGGCTGGGATCTGATCTATTCCAAAGCAACCTGCTGCCAGATTCAATTCCCTCCGCTGGCACGGTACTTGTAGACGGTCCTGCCGTCGAAGCAGGAGTTGTCGTGGCAGGCGAATCGTTCCTCCTAGACGCGGTCTGGGAGTTATTCCTGTTATTCTGTTCCACCGATCTGCCGAGTCGGCTTCCAATCGATTGCGGCCTGGGAGGAGGAGCAGTCCCCAGCCTGTCTCTCACGTTTGAGCTCGGAGCGACGGCTACGGCCCCAACCGTCTCCGTTGCCAAGGGCCCTAGGCGGTTGGCGAGGGATTCGGGCACGGTTGCCCTTATTCTACTCCCTCCGGTCAAATTGGTCCGAGCCAAAGAACCGGTCGCCCTCAACTCTTGCTCCACTTCTCTCAACTGCGTCTGAAACACATCGTTAATCCAATGCCTCCCTCGTTGGCTATTGAAGTGCACTCCATCTCTGGTGAGCTCGATGTGATCAGTCATGCGTAGCATGTTTTCAAGATCCAGGAGTCGCAACTCGCCAGGATTGTTTCTCACCAGACTGCGGGTCATTTCATTCCACCGCGTCACGTTGCCATTCATGAAATCTGCAGCTATAGTGCCCACCAAAGGATTTGGTGGTATCGTACACAGGATCACGAGCTTGGGTCTATACTTTTCTTTCAATTCGTTCAATAGACACACCAACAGAGGTTCCCACTTGTTCTCTGGAGTTACGGGGGCTCTCGAGACGTCATTAGTCCCCAGCATTATTATTAATGTATCCAGATGATCCTCGCCCTGGAACTCCATCATTTTGATAACTTGAGCCACTGAGGCTCCTCCAAAGGACAGAGTGGTAGTCTGGCCATAGACGAAGATCTCATTCAGATCTCTCACCAGACTGTCTCCAATGATCAAATGGCGACTCCCTGGGGGAATCACTTGGTCGCTCGTGGCGGGGTTCCAGCTCATGTCATTCAAGCAGGCTCGAGGATGCTCGGCTGGCACTTGCGTGAACTGATGACGTGTCATCAGATTCTTCCTGATATCTACCACGCGAGACTTCTCAAAGACTCCACCAGGCGCAGAGCACGCTATCGTGCGGGTTGCTCGCTCAGAGCCATCTGATGAATGATCAGGACGCTGGGAAGGAACCATCCTAGCCAGTGTCCGCTCAGTGCCTCTGTTGATTTCATCCATTGCGGCGCTGGCCACTTGGTTAAATGATTCCTGGAATTGAGGAGCTAGATAGGTGTCCGAAGGGTCTGGTATCGTGAACCTTTGATTCGAAGCAGACGGTCGCGTCTGCTGAGGAGCCTCGGGCCCCCTTGATGCACGCAAATCCAGAACCTCAGGTCCTCTCGATGCGCACAGCTCCTGCGCTGTTGTCCTGGGGCGTGTGTCGTTAGATCCCTCCAGGATGCTCGCCAGGATTTCCGGTGACGCTTGGCTCACCTTCGCCATATACAGCTCCTTCAGGTGCTTTATCTCATCCTCCTTGTAGGCCACCTGCAGATCTTCGAATTTCTTTTTCCATTCGTCTCTCTCCCGAGCTATGGTCCTGTACTCCTGAAGTTTGGCACACAGCTCACTCTGATCCCTCTCCTTCTTCTCCAGTGTCTCAATCGTTTCCGACGTCTGGATCTCTATCTCGCTCACTCTCACTCTCTTCAGGGGAGGAGCAGCTGTTGGAGAGTCGACCGAGTGTGACGGGCCTGGCCCATCACGCTGTCTCTTCGCTCCAATTAGCGGCTGCGCAGGTTGGGCGGGTAAGGGCATCTCACCTAGCCGGTGGTCCCTTTGCTCACCTAGTCCCGGCTCACGAGCCAGGTCGTGGCCAGACATTTCTCCGCGCCTCCATCTCATCAATCGGTTTCGGCCTCTCTCGGCGGACCCGGACTCACCGAAGGCCAACATCAACACGACTTCCGTAGGGCGATTCCCTCGACCCTCTCTTCCCAGTGCATCTCGACCCCGGGTCTTCTCGTGTGAAATCACAATCGATCAGCCGCTGATAGATCTCGTCTAGAGTCGCTCCTAGACTCGCTGAGAGGAATTCCATGAGTTCGTTAGTGTCTCCCATTTCTTTTCGTGTTGATTCTTCGTGTAATCTCTTTCTGTCTCTTCTGATTCAGTGTTGAGTAAACAGTTTTCGATCAATCAAGATCTAAAAAACAGGTCGCGACTTGGAACCATCATTTTAGAATGCAACATCAATCAATTCTCTAAAACTCTCCATTGAAATTCTCTTTTTCAATTCTGATTTAAAACTTTAGCACCAAGGTGGATCGTCCACCTTCACCTTTGTCAGAGTAGCACGAATGTGCTCTGTCACCTTGATGACCTGGGGTGCCCCAGGTCTTTTATGACACTAACATAAAACATATCATAACAATAACATAACATAAACACATAAACATCACACACCTATACTATCACATAAAAACCTAATCCCTAATACTGTACCTAAGACCTAACCTAATCTAAAACTTGACTCTAATTCCTATCGAATAACTTAATGAAAACCACTTATCGCCGAGCGCAATTCTTAGCATATACTCAGATAGTATTTTTTATGTAAGTAAACCTCTATGTCAGTCTCTGAAAATATCACATGCACAAGAGCGTACAACTCTCTCGGGTGTAGCTTCCCTCTATTGGGATCATAAACTGGCAACGAGAGAGAGGTCACACGTCTCTCAACCAGGAAATCCCTAAGTCGAGTCAAGGCCAATACCAAGCTCTCCGGGTTCACGTGTTGCCTATCAGTAGCTTTCGTAACCAAAAAACACAAATATTTCCCTGGTATCTGTGATGCAACAGGGGGCAACGCTATCATTCCTCCTACACCCGGCCTCTGTTTCCACAAAAACTCGATATTCTTGTACTCTCTTTTAAAGTCGGCCGCTAGTGCTGTTTTGAAGCTTACGTCCGCCGTTATCGCTATGGCGCACGTGCGTTCCGTGAGTATGAAATCGCTGTCCGTTATAACGATATTGTTCGAATAATGGTTCGGTAGATCAAAATACGATTCAAAGATTCGTCCAAAAGGTGGTTTCTTAGCATTCTCGCCCTCTGTCTCTAGTTCTCCGGTTTCCCTTGCCGATTTCAATTTTTTTATCATGAGATTTTCGGTGTGGGTGAGTCCTACCCCCACTCCCCGGACAAAAATATCCATCGACGTCCCCGTCGATCGCCCAAAGTCTAGGAGACCGAGGTTGGATTGTGGAACACGTAGAGGACCATCTGGGGCGACCCAGTTGGACTCGGTATTATCATGACTGATGTATTTGACGCCGTCCCTATCGACGTCCTGAATCGTCAGGATCGTCTCTTTTGGATCTGTCGGCAGATCATGGAGCCATTCGAGCAAGCGCAAGTTTGTTAGTTCTTGCTCATGAGTCTGTTCCGTTTCTGGTTCGAACTCCACTTCCGGTTCTGATCGATCGTCGATCCAATCTTGATCCATATCGTTCACAAGGTCGATTTCTTCTAGCATCTCTACTTCGTCCAGCCCCACCAGCGAGTCTATGACATCACTCACTACCATCCGGTCTACAACGAAATCCTCGCCATACGGATTGTATTTCTTCTGGTTTCTTCCTCTCTTACTTTGGCGTGTCTCCATAGTGAGCGGAAAATCAGGCTGTATTCCTTTGTCAATTTCGGTTTGTTCCGGGCAATCCCAGTCTTCTTCGGCATAGGGTAGAGTTTCATCGTCCACCTCTACTCGCTCAGTCAACTCGAGATCCAGTGGTAGATCGCAATCGTCCACCACCTCATTCCCGTCGTTCTTGTCGCGAGTACCCTTTTCATTCACTTCACAAGCAGGATCCACTATTAAATAGTCTCCCTCTTGCATGTCCGCTGGGATGCACCAATCCTCGGACGAGGCGTTGTGTGGTTTGATATTCTCGTAATGAGCCGCTCTTCCTGTGCTCAGCCGATAAAAACGACCTCCTTGATGCACCTCTGTTATCTGAAATGGACCACGCCATTTCTTTAATAGTTTCTTGGTTCCTTTTGGTGGAACCACTTCCTGGAACACCCAGACGTAATCGCCAACTGAGTAGGCTTTTGCACCGGCTGTCCTCTTATCAAACCTCCTTTTTTGTCTAATCTGCGCCTGTTGCGTATTCCTCCTGCATAAGTCATTGAGGTCCTGTTGTCTTCTAATATTGTCCCGCACGTACGTTTGCGGTGCTGTCCTCTTCCCTTCATATTCAGGGTAGAAGAACGTCAACGGGAGTGCTTTTTCATGACCCGTCAGCATCATATGTGGACTTATTCCCGTGGTGGAATGCTCCGTGCTGTTGTAAGCACCCATCACTTGCGGTAAGTGCTTGTCCCAGTCATCCATGTAGCGTGAGCAGTAGACTCTCAACATGGATACCAGTGTGCGATTCTGCCTCTCGACTAGGCCATTCGTTTGCGGGTGATAAGTGGTCGAGTGGGCCTGCGCTACCTGCGACCTTTTCATTAACTCTTTCGTGAGATCACCTACGAAAGCTTTGCCATTGTCCGATTGGAACGTGATGGGGCAGCCATGCCTTGCTATCCACACGTTTATCAAATGATCGCACGTTTCTTCTGCCGATGCTGTCATGCAGGGTACTGCCTCCGCATACTTCGTAAAATGGTCGATCATTACCAGCACCTGATTATAGCCCGTTGCTGTCATGCAGATTTTCTGATGATCAATTTGCACCACTTCGTTGAAACCTGACGATTCTATTGACTGTAGGGGGAACCTCAGTTTCCTGGGATCCTTTGCCTGTTGACAAGACAGGCATGCGGCTATCCATTTCTCACAAGCCTTCTTCAATCCCGGCCATTCGAATCGTTTTTGTATCCTGTTATACACTTTGTCCACACCTTGATGTCCCATCTGATCATGTGAGCGAAAGAGCAATTCGGTCTGGTACAACTGTGGTAACACGATTGAATTGTATTTATAAAGGACCTTGTCCTCCTCCTTGCGCTTACAGGCCACGATTCCGTCCTTATTCAGGTACAACAAGTCTTTCCTCTTCAGCTAAAACTGCTTCAGGATTTTGTAGCTGTCTTCTTCCAAGTCTCCCTTGTCAGGTGCTCCATTCTCGATCCATCTTTTCAGACTGCTCGTCATTCTATCATTTCGTTGAGCCCTCAGGAGATCTGACAGCCTGTACCTGGCTTTCAAATACGTCTTCACCACGTTCATTTGCCCACTCATTATCTCCGGAGCATGAGCATCGTCCATCAACTTGACGCACCATATCTTTTTCAAAGGCGTCGCTTCTTGCGCAGATGGTTCCAGATTGGTACGGACGACCGTACCATGTGGCAGCAATCTGGTTGGGCGTTTTGAAACTGCTATCAGTTCGAGCTCGTCTGCGGCATTGTCTACCACAGTGCCCTCTTCATCTGAGGTGTATCTGTCCCTGTCTGGATCCTGATGTGTTTCTCGGTCCAGCCCACGCTGCTTCCAGTCTACCAATAAGGAGTGGATCGCAATCTCTGACATATCAGAATTGGAAGTTGTTTCAGACGTGTTGTCCCCGGACTGAGGTCCCGAGTCAACACTTGAGTCGACTGATTCTCCAACATCATATTCCAAGTTGTTTGAGATGTTTCTCGACTCCCCGGACAAAACTCTGTCCATCGGTCGCTTTGAACCCGACTCCCCGGACAAAATTCTGCCCCTAGGTGGTCTAGTCAACCTCTCCCCGGACAAGTTGTCCTGCACGGGCTCAAAGGCGTTTGACTCCTCAGACAAGTCGTCCTTGACTGGCTCGAAGGTGTCAGACTCCCCGGACATTGTCTCGTCCACGGACGAACAATCTGGGCTTGGCTCATATTCCTCTTTTGCATCCGTGAAGTGCACTCTCCTCGTGAAGCTAGATTTCGACCTGATCCTGACTTCCTCAGTAGCTTGGTTCTGACTCAATGTTCCATATTCAGTGAACGAAGTTCTCAACAAGACTTCTTTCGGCATCGAGGTCACCAGCTGGTTGACGATCGACCTGCAATCCCCTTCAACGCCTCGGCTGCGAATGGACACTGGCCTCTTCTCTATTCTCTCGGTGACAGTCAACCTCTGCATGGTCTCCATCCATTCACGATCATGCCTATCCACTTCCCTATCCAACAAGTCACGGAGTTTTCCCATGACGTCCGGCGCCACGTTCACTGTCTTATTCAATAAAGCGATGCTATTTATACCCAGCCTGGTCAGTTCTTGCTGTACCAAGTTGGATCGGACTAGCAGATCCAACGGAACGGGTTCGCCTCTGGCTAAAAGCTTTATCTCCGCGGCTGTCTCCACTGGAAGGTCAGGGTGTCCAGGTATAGGATGTTCTGATTTGTCTAACCACCTAGTAAGTGGCAGCTTATCATAGGTTTCTTTGTCCAGAAAGGAAAACCCGTCTTTGATCTCTGATTGGTTAGCCTGCTTCTCTTCGAGGCGCTCATAAAATTCTGTCTTTTTGCTGAGGCTATCTGCGTTCTGGTGCTTGTCACGGGTACGGTGCTCTATGATCATGTGGTATCCATCCAAGCGCACGATCCAACGACCAATGTAGCTTTGGTCCATCGAATAGGTTTTCAGCCAGGCAAGGGCACGATTGTCCACACGTAACTTGAAGGGAGCACTCCCCAAGTAGACCCTGTACTTTTCCACGAACGTGATCACAGCAAACATCTCCGCTTTTGGTGCGCCGTACTTCATCTCAGTGTCACTCAGGACTTTACTTCCATAAGCTATCGGGCGAAGAACCGTTCTCCCGTTCCACTCCTGCTCTTGGTGAAGTATGCCTGATATCGCAACCACTGATGCATCCGTGTCCAGCACGAACATCCCCTTCTCCGTTGGCATGCCGAGGACCGGTGCCTCGCAAAGTTCACGTTTGATGTTTTCAAATGAGACTTGTGCCTCATCAGTCCAGGTGAACTTTTTGCCCTTGTTTCTCATCAACCTCTGCATGGGGTATATTTTGTCAGCATACCCCTTGATGAACTCGCGATAATAATTGGCGAATCCCAGAAAACTCATCAACTGTGTATCTGTTTTAGGTGCCTTCCAGGTCAGCACCGCTTCAACCGCTTCGGGATCTGGTCTCACTCCATGTTTGTCAACCAGGCGGCCCAGATACTTTATGGAATCCTTGAGGATTTCACACTTAGATGGTTTGCATTTCAGACCCGCCTGCCTCATGCAAGAAAACACCTCTTCCAACCTCTCGATGTGGTCTTCTAAGGTTGGTGTTGCAATCACGACATCATCGACATAACACATGATGAGATTCCCGTATTTCTTTGTGACGCTCGTGAGTGCCTGGGCCATCAGTCGCTGGAATGTGGCCGTCGCGTTGCACAATCCGAATGGCATCCTCTTCCACTGGAACAGTCCCAGCTCACACGCGAAACCTGTTTTCTCTCGATCTTGTTTTCTGAGCGGCACCTGCCAGAATGCTGAGCCCAAATCCAACGTCGTGAAGAACTTGGCGTCGCCCAGCTTGGATAGGCTCTCATCGATGCGGGGAATCGGGTATGCGTCCTTTATAGTCACTGCGTTCAGATAACGGAAATCACAACAAAATCTGAGTTGTCCCCCTTTCTTTTTCGCCATGACCACGCCACAAGCCCATGGGGACTTCGACGGCTCGATCATGTCGTACTCCATTAACATCTCGATTTCCTTCCTACACGCTTCTGATTTATTTGGGGTCATTCTTCTCGCCCCTTCCCTATGAGGTACCGAGCCCTCTTCTATCTCAATCTCATGCTCTACGAAATTGCAACAACCTATGTCGGCCTTGTGTTTCGAAAAAACGTCTGCGTTCCGATTTAGCACCGCCCTGAGCGAATCTAGTTCCTTGTCAGATATTTTACCGTTCAGATGCTCTATCTCAGGTAGGATAGGCCTATTCGCTGCTAACTCTGCTTCCGTCGGCCTCTCAGGAAAGTTGGAACAACTAGACAGCCCATCATCTGTTTCCGACTTCATTGAAAACAATTTCCTAGAAGATTTCAATTCAATTACTCTTTTCATTATACATTCTTGGTTCGCATGTAATGGACACTTAGTTACATCAAACTTCTTCAAGTTCTCCACACTCAGAAAGTCTGTGTTCAGAGGCAAAGCGTAGCCAAGTTTCTTTCCCCTCTGTATTGTCACTGTTGTTGCCTCTGTGTTCAATAACACACTCACACACAGTCCGCTCTGAGTGAGTGAGAAGCTTCTTCCTAAAATAGCCGAGCTCTTACTGTTTGGATTTGGTACCAGACACACCTGTCTGTCATTGCTGAGTTCATTCATGTTCCTCATCCTAAACGTTGCTAATACGGCTTGGTTCGGTTTTAATCTAACTTTTCGATCCAGAAAAATCGGCACCTTGGCCTGATTAATTAAGATCTTATTAAGGGGTCTTTTCTCATACTTTCTTTCAGGATCCTTGATCCTAATTAATCCGTCATTGAGATCAATCGTGACGTCAAAGTTGCGAACGAAATCCCTTCCTAGGATGAACTGGTCGGATTCGTCCAAATTCTCTACTACTAGGAAGCTCATCCAAAGATGTCTCCCTCCGAGCTGCAGTGAGATGATCGGAGTTCGTCCGGCGACATAGATCGCTCCCTGATTGGCAGCTGCCAACCTGATGTTTGTCGGTATGAGATCCGACCTATCAAAACCCATGTCGGTCCAAGTTTTGACTGGCATGACACTAACTACTGCTCCCGTGTCTAGCAGTCCCTTTACTGAAAGTTGTCTGCCTTGCACGTCCAGGACGTTTGCGGCCAGATCTGCCTCGCAACCAATATGCACAGCATCTTGTTCGAGCATCGCGTTGTGTCCGATTCGTCTGACCTTCAGCTCCTCTTGACCAATGTATATCCGGCCAACCTGATCGTTCGCATCAGTTATGTGAGCTTTCGTGTAGATATTGATGCCATCCACATTCATCAGAATCGGGTAAGGGCCATGGACATCGATATAATGTCCGTCCACTTTCATCAGCCTTGGACCTCCCGTTGTGAGCAGCGCTCGCACTGCCCTGGAGTCCAGTTTGGGATCCTTCTCCTTCAGGTAGTCGGCATAGATGTCCAGGTGGACCAGTGTAATCTCGGATGGCTCGCTCAGGTTCTTGACCACCTGGTGCCCTGCGACTGAGATGATAGACATTATTTTGGTCCCTGCCTTCGTCATGCCGAAAGTCTTGCCAGATATAACGTTCAGTTTTAGTCCCTGTTTCTTGGGCTTTCTTTCGTCTTCTGCTCCTGTCGTTTTACTCAGGACATTAAGACCTTCCCGAAGATCTGTGCTCTCCAGCTCCGACCTTACCCATTGCTCCACTTCTTTCGTGGCTAGGTCCTGTTTGACATTCTGCAGAGCTGTCCTTGCCGCCAGGCCGTAATCCACCTTGAGTGGGCTAGACGACTCTGTTTCGAGGTTCGAGGCTACCACCTCATCAGGCCACGTCTTAACCTTTTTGGTCGTGAAGGTGTTTGGTGTCGTCTCCTTTTTCCGAGATTCAGACTCGTTCATCAGACGTGCTCGACTGGCCTTGACCCCTGAAAGCGCCTCTTCATGGCGGGGATGTTTCACGTCCGCTACTGCGTCCCAAAATTGAGTACAATCCGACTTGAAGTGTCCCTCCAAATTACAGAAGAAACACCTCGGACCATTTTTCATGATGAGCCCTCTCACATACTCTTCATGATCCTCGTCGGTCGCGTCAGCGTCCTCGAGAAAGTAGCCTATGGCCTTCATGTTATGTTTGTATGCAGAACACGCAGAAACGTGATGGTCCATCGAACCACAATTCGCACACGACCTCCTCTTGTCCATGTCATTGCGAGGTTTGTACCAACTGGAATTCGCACCAGTGTTTGTCCCGCTATAGTTGCCATAATTGCTGTAACGGTTTTGCGCCCTCGGTTTTATGAGTAAATAGTCGCGTGACTTCATACGCAAGTCGTCGGGCGTGGGTACCTGATCTAGCGACAGGGTGAAGTGAGTGGCCAACATCGTCTTCAACTCCTCACTCCTTACTCCATCCATGAACTTCGAAGCGATCGCCAAGTTTCGCTCGGATATTCTCTCATCCGGGTTACTTCTCCTCCTGAGCAATTCAAGGTCATCCAAGAATTTATCTATTGATTCTTCATCTCTCTGTCGCCTCTTCTCGAACTTCACCATGGCCTGGTGCCCTTGTACTCCCGAGCCGAAACGATTCAACAGGATGTCGAATATCTTGCGAGCGCTGTCTCTCTCATTGGCTCTTTTCGCCATCACACAATTTAATGCAGTACCCTCCAGGTTGCTTGTCAGCGCGCTGCACTCTTGTTTCTTGGAGAGATTCTCTTCCTCAAAGTGTAACTTCATCACCTCTATCCAAGTATCAATGCAGCCATCTGACTCGTCTTTATATGACTTCGGCTTCTTCAGTGTTCTTCTTGACCTCTCTCCTCTCTCGGTTGACTTCGAGAGCTTGGTGATGAATGTTTCAGGAGACCTGTTCAGAGGCTCAAACATCGAGGCATACATCGTTGTGTCTTGTGAGACTGTGGTCAGATCTGGTACTGAACTGACTTGTGGCACGGTTGGCAATCTTGTCTCCGGGGTGGTTTCTGCCTCCGGCGGTACTGGATTCGTCCAGCCAGGCCTCTGCGGGGCTGCCCTTGGCCACTCCTCGTTTCTATGCTCGTAGTTCGTTCTCGAGCTTTGCTGGGCTCTGGCACTGCTGCCCGTACCATCTGCAACATTCGCATGGCGTGAACGCTCCCTTGAGTTGGAATGCTCCTGCCAACTACTTCCGTTCAGGATCGCGTCAAGCTTCCGCATCATCAAGTCAGATTTGGCGTCCAACCTCTTTTCCAGGCCAGTCATCGTTTGGGCATAGGTACTATCATGATCGTTCAATAATCGCTCGATCTCTCTTGTCATCCTAGCCTCCCTTTCCTCTGACTCTTTCTTTGCCTGTGCCAAGCTCTCGGCCAGGCATTGATCGGTGTTGTGAATCAACTGAGCCTGATCAAACCTCGCCTGCGACTTCACGTGCGTTAGCTCATCTTTCAAACTCTCTCTAGCATGGTGAGCTCTCTCGTCAACTTGATCTATCTTCTTAGTCATGTCCCGCCTCAATTCATCCAGGCCATTCATCACACCAGCGAACATGTCACTTATGTCACCAGCTGCCCTCAGTGGCGGGGTTAACCCCAGAGAAGATGAGTTCAGCTGCGGCGGTAGCCTAGTACTCGATGACGCACCGTCCTTTTGCTTGTGCATTGACGTCATTAGTCTGTCAAACGTTGATGATGCTGCCATCGTTATCCCATCTGACGTGGGCCTGGTCGGCGAGACTGATGACGCCTCCCTGCTCTTCTCATTCCTTGGGCACGGTGTGAAGTTTACATCCGGATGGGATGTCTCCGGGTAGTCATAACTGGAAGTTAAACCAACAGTTGGTAGTGACGCCATGCGCTCGTCGTACAAAGACCTCCAACTCTTCTTGGCTTTCGAACCCGGTTGTTCTTCACTCGGGCTTATACTCGACATCATCGCGTTGTTGCTCTGCTTGGCCAAAGATGAGTGGGTACTAGCCGGATGTGAGTATTCTCCTGGCGACTCTTGGTCTCCGATTTGGACATTCCCTCGAATAAGACTTCTTCTCGCGGCTCGACCTCGGAACGCTCCGAGGTCTCCTCTGTCCTCTCGACTTCCTCTCGTTCGAGGACCTCGTCTGGCTCAAAGTCGGGTCGAATGAGCGTTCGCTCCCCTTCGTCAAAGGGATCCACCAGCGTTCCGCTCGCAGGCTCGGCCTCGGCGCTCCGGCCTTGATTGCCATCAAGGTTTTTCTCGCGCCTAGTCCTAAATTTCCTCGTGCTTCCCTTGCTTAGCCTGGGAATTTTAGTAGTCGATCCTAACGAGTCCCTGCGCTGCATAGTTCTTAACAAAATGAAAGTATTCGTAATTTGATGGCAATGCAAACGCACCACAAACAAGTTTTGGTTAAATCACTTAACGCTGCCTACTCGACTCTGTCAGTATCAAAATGTGTCTTAGATCTCTCACGACTAAACTAGTGACTCAGCTAAAGTTACACACAGGGCCCACCCAGTATTGATATAATGCCAACTCAACCCGGTCGTATTATATAACAGTAACACTAAGTTTCCACAAGATATAATCGGTACACAAAACACAATCGATAATCGGATAAGAATATCCTACAGGTGACAGCGACCTTTTGTCAGTATCAATTTATCACTACACAATTTATCAAGTCACTGCTTTGTTAAAATTAAACAATCTTTGGTAAAAAGCAGTGATGATTCAGAAATAGATGAATAAAACTTAGTCTTAAAGAAAAAGACTTCCCCCAATCGGAACGATCCGAAAGAACGAAGCCCAGGACACAGTCTTCTCAAGTGGGTGTGTATTTGCCTAATACACCCACCGAGGTCTTCTTTTGGGTGTCCTGCGATTGCCCGAGCTGTCCTGCTAAGTAGCTCAAGGCAACTTCTCGGTCGAAAATTCGTCAAGTCTATGAAAAAGCTCTCCCACACTCGGACTGCTCCAAGTGCACGAGAGTAGGGAACAATTTTTCTTCTCAAGTGGGCGTGTATTTGCTTAATACACCCACCGAGGTCTTCTTTTATTTGTTCCCGGATTGCCCGAACTTTCCTATTAAGTAGCTCAAGGCAACCACTCAACCAAAATCACAATCAAAAAAAAATTTTTGGTTCGGGTACTTCTAATACACCCAATGTAGAATCCAAAGTTGATCACGAATTTCCGGGTCAGAATGGGTTCTTATGATCCTGATAAGCACGCCTAATATCCTAATATGATCCTAATTAAATGGATATTTTCCGTTTCCCAAATTGCCACAGAAGGTTCGCTCAAGTCTCTTACAAGGAGGGTCGCTAGAAGGTTTAAGACACTCCGGAGGGTTACCTCGGAGGGTACCTCAATCACTCAAGTTACTTAGGAGGGTATCTTAACCACCCAAATTACTTCGGAGGGTCCCCTTAAATTTACTAAGGAGGGTCAATAAGATGCTTAATACGCTCCGGAGGGTCACTTCGGAGGGTACCTCCAAAATTTTCCAAATTTTCCGATCTCACTTGGAAGGTTCTCCTACTAGCTTCAAAAAGCGTCAAAATAAGCTAAGGGTTCTAGGGGGAGCTGTTTCAACTTCTTAGGGTGATCTCGTGGAAATTTTCCACTAAGGAGGGTTGTTAAAGGGTTTAGCTGACTCCTGAGGGTCACTTCGGAGGGTCCCCCCTTAATCAAGAAAAAGGGTTATATCACCGCAGTAAAGCCTCTGAAAAAGGGTCTACCTGACTTAAAACCAGGTTGGCTGACACGGTCAACCTTCCCAGTTGAATAAAAAGCTGTTTTGATAAGATTTTCTGCCGCTCGGAGGGTTGCCCGTGACTTGGACCCTTCGAACCAACAAATTCTAAAAAAATTTTTCTTTTCCGAAATAATCAACCCAAAAACGGTTGCGATTCGGAAAAGTGGTCAAAAACGTCGACTTATGGTACCAAAATTATCCCGATCGGATAACTAGTCTTTGAGAAATCGCCAAAAACGCGTTTGTCAAAATGGCCCTTTTTCACCACCTATATAGGTTCTGAAAGACTTTTTCCGCAATTCTGGTCTAAGGTGCCTAAAAATACTTGAAATGAGCGTAGCAGCCCTGTACGGCACTGGACTGATGCAAAAAACCGGACCAAAATTGGTTTAGAAACAAAAATTTGGCCAAAAACTATCAAATTTGGACCCTCCGATTCCTTCCTTTTCCAAACCTTAAGTCGTTAGCTCTATCCACGGAGCTACTCGGAGGGTTACCCAAAAATTTCTCTAGTAACCTAGCACGTTATGCTAGCACGCTCCTGACGCAAAAAAATTTATTGCTCTAATTCTAAAAACTCAAAAACTCGATCCCCAAAACAGATTGACAAAATACAGAAAATTATCAAAAATTTTGATCGAAAAATTTACGTTTTTCTAACTTCTACTGAGTCTTTGCTCACGCGGTTTCTCTAGTGAAGGGGATCGAACTACGTAGCTACTCTCTATATAAAAGCTTTTTGCCTATCGGAAAATTTCGGATATCCGAAAATTTGGGGGTCTACAGTTTGGTAGAAAATTGGTAATTTTCGACAAAAATGGGTGTTTCTGGGGTCTAAATAGGAGATAAGTAATATATAGTAAGGATAATAGTCTATTAATAGGCGTTAATAAATAGTACTATACACTCCTTTGCACCAAAATATCCGAATTAAGACCCTTAACTCGGAAATTTGTAATCGATGGAGGGTACAATCGGACCGCGCCAATCGTGCCCCCCACCACTTAAGTTTTAAGGAAATAGTACCCGAACGATACTAAAATTGCTTCAACGATACCCAACAGTCGTTGCGGATGTTGTTCTTGATGCCCCTGCTGAGTGTGGAACACGTTGATCAGCCTGCCACTCTACCCTCCGGTCACCGGCAAAATCACCATTAACGTGCTTAAACACTCAAATTACACTCGAGGGAGGGTATCCAACCCTTCACCAAAACATACAATCTTTCTATCAGAAACGATATAAATCAATCTGAAACAACAACAAATAGGAAGGTCAGATCACATCTCGTCCGGAAATAACATATAAACTGTCACTTTATGTTTTTTACTGTTTTTGGTCTTTTTTGGATTTTTTACTGTTTTTTGTACTTTTTTGTTTTTAAATAAATTTATTTTTGGCTTTTTCTTGGTTATACACTATTTTTGTTTGGTTTTACGCTTTCTCTTTAATTGTTTTTGGTCCTGGGGCCTCAGGACAAGTGGGCTCTAGATTTCCCACCTAACCCTCCGGCCCCCGGAATTTTCGGTGTTAACAAAGTTAAAAAGCTAAATTGCACTAGACGGAGGGTACGCACCTTCCCCCTAGTACAAAAACGGTCAATAAGACCTCTAACTCGGGCATACGCCCGGAGCGGAGGGTACGTCGCTGAAACGCTTGCTGATCATGATGGTTTCATGCCTTTAACAGGCCCACCCAGGAGCGCCATAAAAACGTCTATGTAACATTCGCCCAAATACCACACAGCGACGGAGCGTAGAAAAAGTACCTATTGACGACTGGCAGGCGTCAGTTACCTTAATTCCACTCGTTTTTCACCGTCTCGACCTTGCCAGTTGATTTTCTGGTCTGTCTAGGGCAAAGTAAAAAGTTAGGCCATCAAAGTAAAAAGTTTGACCAATTTTAGGCCATCAGTCAAACGACTTTTGATCAGCTTTCGTTTGCATGCGAACACAACCACATAGCTGAGTCTCGGATCCTCAGACTACGTGATTGTCATTAAAAACACGGCTCGAACAACTTATTTTTATATGTTTTTGTGTGACAGTTTTATATTAAATCCATTGGAGATGGATTGACCCTTTCCTTTCTCTATCTACTCATGCTCTGAAATATCAAATAATATCGGTGTTTAATTGATCTCTAGGACATTACAGCAGCTGTTATAGTTAGTTTACCCAGTCCCTTCACATATATCAGTCTCTGGGGGACCAAGCCTCCGCTCCCGTGATTTTCTTGAGATAACACTCTTATCTCCTATATTTCGTGTCCCGGGAGGGTTCCGTGGTATTTCTCTTCCCCCCACTGAAGCCTCCGTCTCCACAAATATCCGTCACTAAGGTCCTTATCGTGTGTTATTGCCACGATAAGAGGCTCCGTAATTTTCCTGTCTCTGATACAACTGTTCTTCACAATTTCTATCGTTGTTCTGATTTTCGTCTATTTTTTTCAAAATGGCCGTCTTTTCTCTATTTCTCAGAAATGTTCTCCTTGAAATCGAAATTTTAAAAATAAAAATTCCAGAACATTCTGACCCTCCGTCGCAACACTTTTTTTGTTCATAAGGCCTTTCGTCACTCTTTTTTCTGTCGCGGTAAGGTTGTGCAGTGTCATCCGGCAGAATGGCACAATTCCATGTCAATTTCAGCCAAATTTTAGCCAAAAATTCAATTCAAAATCCCATTCCCGAAACTGGAATTGACCCCAAATCCACTTCCCAATTCCTGTGTCCTGTCAATTCTCAATTCCAACAAAAATCAAGTACTTGAATTCCCTGACAAAGAAGCGAGGTCGAAATTCGAATTTTTTTTGTAACATCGGAGTGAGAGGGTTGACGGTTTTAACAAGCTTTGTAAGAACCTAAGCGTATGCACTGAGGATCCCAGAGCAGGAAGCTTTTTAAAACAGAGAATCTCCCTGGCACTACAGATTGCGAACGCCGCTTGCGTACTCGGAACAATAAATGACAAAATAACTCTCGACGAAATTTTATATTTGTAACACTTGTATATTATATTTTCTCGTGTCGAGTTGCGTGTTCTTCTAAGAAACGTAACCCGTATCGTCTTTAATTGAAAAGGACTTAAACACTTCTAATCTTCTTTTATCATTATCACTTCCATATCTAGAAAATTCCAAGGATTTTGACTGGAATACGTGATGAAGGGACTCCTGACTGTAACCTCGGTTACTTTGATACTTTTGACCTTCTGACTACCCCCAAATAATTTTAAAAAATCGTTAAAAAAAGACACTTTACGACCTTGAGATTTCGCGACAACTGAAAATGAGAAAAACGGAACCAGGTAGGGTGTAGGGACGACGTTTCCAGCCTTCCTGAAAGAAATAAGGACGTTTTTTCTCCGGATTCCAGAATCCGTGAGGGGTCTGGGGAGAGAACTTGAACATTATTTTAACAAACTTTTAGCTTCCTGGAGGTGTCCTGAATTGAATTAATAACATCTGAATTGGTTTTCAGATCAAGAGAAGGTAGGAGTTGAGGGAAACGGTTGATCCATCTTCGATGGAGATGATGATTTTTATCTACTGAACAAAAACAATAGTAATATAATAAACAAGTAGTAGCCCTGTTTTTTAATATTGATCTCGTGGTCTGGGCTCCTGAGACCCAGCCATGAGCTCACTGTTTTTACATATAATCAAGTTAAGCAGAGCGTTCTGATCGAAGCCGGAAACAGTAACGTTTTTTTTTCGACCCGATGTTAGAAAGACCACCAAAAAAACTGGCTTTGGCAGGGACGGTGAAAAGCATGTAGGGCTGTGTTTAGACGCTAGCCAGTCGTTTTAAAATCTAGCTTTATTTTCCGTCGATATGTACTTCCGGGCGATTGTTACAAACATAAGTAAATGATTCTTGCAAAAATTAGAAGAAAAGATTTTCAATTTTTAGTTCATTTCTTAGATGTTCATTTTTTTTAGAAATATGAATGTTTTGAAACAATCATTATTATTTGACGAGGCACTGCGAGACTCGCCACTGTTTAAAGCGTACCTGAAAGGGTACGAAGAGCGCATAAGTGCCTTTGGAAAAAGTGTGAACAAGGTAACTGATTTAGAAGTCGGGGTGTCTAAGAAGTTTCATCTTTTATAGTCGTTGCAATCATTTATAATCTTTCGTGGATTTACACATGTTTGACATGTTTGACAATTAATTTTTTTCTCTCTTTTAATTTAGATCAGCATTGCGTGCGATGATCTTAGCAGAATCCAAACACTTATAAACAATTTCAGATTGTAAGTAGAATATCTGGTAAAAGCAGTTAAGTATTAAGAATTACTGAGTCTTAGGCCGTGAACTAGAATTATTGCATTATTTGCACTAGATTGTTTTGTCTCAGCTGAAAAGCTGAATGTCCTTTTCTGCTCTTTTTACCTGTTTGTTTCACAGGTCATTCACAACTTCGTTTAAATCAATGGCAGAGGACTTGGTTGTTGATCGGGTTCTCAAGGTGAGTTTTGCTTTATGTTAGGTTAGGGGATATAGTTATTCAAATCTAACCATTAAAAAATGTATACCTATAGCGTTTGTGGGGCTAGGTTTTTTTAAAACCAAATTGATCTTTTACCAGACCCCATGCCAAGAATTTAATTGAAAAAAGTTCAAGGAGATTTGAAAAAGAAGCGGTTAGAACAATCAAAAGTTCGCGTATTAACCGTGAAATTATTGTCTTGAACAGACAACGGTGTCAGTACGTTTTTCAATCAAAAATATTGTCTGGACAGAAAAGGTAGCAAATCTATAATTCATTTTTTTTATGCTTTAGAATGCTGTTGATGTGTTTAACGACCTGATTGAGACTATTTGTAATGGAATATTTGTACGTATTTCATTAATCAGTGCCTTGAAACCTAAGAATGTAGTTGGAAAATAACATCAATAAATTGGCGTTTCAGTCTACCCTGCAAGAAATGCGTGACCATGTTCTTGAAGCTATGGTTGATATCTTCAAAATGTAAGTAACAACTTTGAATAGTCACTAATAGTAAAATTGCACAAAAGGCGTTTTTCATTGCGAGAGTTAAGTTATTTTGATTGTATATTTTTTGGCTTTGTTCGGTTTTTTATATTGGCTTAATCAGCTTATGTTACGTTGTTTCAATGAAAAAGAGATTTTTTTAAAGCCTCGAGTTCAAAAAGTTATTTTATTAAGAGAAATTTTTCCGGCACAAATAGCGTCTGCCAAAGAATTGTGGACTTTGTGGATGGCAAAGGTCCTGTGATCGAGTCTGACGAGGACAAGTTTTTTTTTCAAACGGTAAATATTTAGATCAAAAAAATTTCGCCTTAATATTTCTCTGCTTATGTTTTGTCGGCTTACTTGCCACATCTAAAATTTGTTTATTTTAGCTGTAAACAATTCTCACTGCAGTTGCTTTTAGCATTTTAAAATAACGGCCTAATCACATTGTTTTTCACATAGGTTATAATTTTACCAGCTCGATTTGTTAGTTTTTTTCTTCATTTTTTGTCTTTTTTATCCCGTTAATAATTTTCGGCTAGCTTAATATCGACTTATTGGCCTCTTATTGTGTCATTACTACCGAAAAAAAATTTTGTGCGCTGAGGGGAAAAGGGACTTAACATTTTTATAAGTTTTGAATCCGGCCGGGCCCCTTTTTGCTAACAAGAGTTTTTGTGCTTTTCGGGCTATCGTCCGTGTGCTTATTTTGTCTCGTTGGTTCCCGTAATTATATGGTTCATCTTCATTCCAAGTTGCTGTAACCCCCCATGCTTGAGACGACGAAGCACATGAGTTCGATTCCAGTTGAGTCATGTTTTTTTTTTGCAAATAGAAATTTTTGCTAATTTATTATTGTCTGTCTGCTTAGTTTTTTTCTGCTTAGTTCCGCAGAAAGGGCTCTTTTGACAACTTGGCTTCTGTCTAGCATTGCCAAACTCTTTGTAGAGTTTCTAATGGTTCAGGCAATTTTTGTTGACAAAAACTATTTATTCAAGTTTTTTTTCATTTTCCGTTCGGTTTTAATCACAGTCATTCATGTTTTTATCGCTAGTGGTGTGATGCTCAGCTTCGCCTCTGTGTCGAGACCGCGAGATGTAAGGTCTTTCGGTATCCGAACAAGATCATAGCGACATGCTGCGATTCTCTGATGAGATTGCTTTCGCATCGATTTTCATCCATTCGCAACATGAAGAAATATTTTGTATGATGAAATGAATGCTGCTTTTTTTGTCGAGTTTGGCTGCACTGTTCCGTCCGGCAAGATCAACCTAAGTGCTGGTGTCGTCGTTTTCAATTCAATCGGTGTATTTTTTGCTGACTTGATAAATAATGTTGATGTCACAAACTGACGAAGTCGCATCCCATGATTAGTCCGATTCCCTTTAAAGGCAGTGGGATGATGTGATTGGAAGGAAGTTGTTGATTCCTTTTGTAAGCACCGTTGACAAGTCCAGGGTTCGAAATTCGAAATGTTTCAGTCCATTTTGACGTTGATTTTTTCTCCCATTCGAATTCGCTTTTGTTGTAAGCGTCCCATATCAATTGGCATATTGGCAGAGGCAATGTTTGAATATGTCAAGGTTTGATCAAGCTGTGGAATGTCGTTAAATTGGAGATCTGGTCTCAGGTGCTGAAGAAACAACTGACGATTATGAAAATGTGACTTAAGCATGAAAACATATATTTTTTCGGCAATTCTGAATGTGACATGTCGATTTCAGTGTCAAGTTGGTTTTTTCATAGTATCGAAGGCCGATCTTGTTTTTATGGTGCTTTATGTGACGAGTTGTTGGCATTGAATTTTTGTTGCTGGTGTGAAGAAAGGTGTGATGTTCCTTCTTCATCTCTTCGGTTCTGCAATTTTGTGTTGGTTAGCAAAATAATCTAACTTTTGGTGACTCAGGCAGTTGAAGCTTAGCAGCATCAGATATCAAGGGCTGGTTGTTTTCCCTGGGAAGAGGATTTCATTCTTTCAGGTAATTTTTAGTGGCTGTTTTTTTTTTTTGTGATCCTTGACGCTGTTGGTGCTTACGAGTCGTGCTGATGCTGTGGTTCAGTGGTCGGCTGCTGCACATTAAGTTGCAGCCTTTATTGTGGACCTTAAACCTGGTTCTACGGCCAGTCGATGAACGAAGACTGCTTGATGTTATGTCGAATGTCAAACGAGGTTTGCGAAGGTGTCCAGTGATAGTAGTAGTTGTGATAGTAGTAGTTGTATAGTATTTAGGGTTTTTATCCCATGGGTTTGAAACCAAAATATAGTTTAATGAGTTCTGAGTTTTTGTTATTTGGGTTACAGATTCCACATTGAATCAATATTAACCATGTGCAGCTGTCCATTTCTGAATATTGTGCGAAAAACTTCCAATAAGTTTCTGCTGTGGCAGATTTTCTTATCTCCGATAACTGTTTTGGTGTATTTCGAATGATGATGTTGAAGAATGCTAGACATCTAACGAAGAAGTCAGTGTTGGTCTTCTTTAAGCGAGTTTTTGGCACTTGAAATTTATTTCTATCCTTTTTTCTGGTTGAAATTCGGATACATGTGGCAAATTGGATGATGTTAATTTCATAATTATTTCGAATAACGGATATGAAAAGTAAAAGTTCGTGTATTTCGATGAATAAAGACAGGGGTAGAAGTCTCTGCAGTCTTTCCTTGTATAAGGTATATGAGTCAAGCATCCATTTTGTCGCTGTCCGCTGGACTTTTTCAATTGGTTTAAGGTTAGATAAATAGTTTGTTACTGACGCGCCATAAACTACTACGGTACAACATATCCTATGCTTTGACGTTATGAGACATTTTTTGACAGCTTACATTTCAATGTGTAAAAGGCCGATATTGACTTATAACACCACTTAGATGCATTAACATTCCATGAAAGAGTTGGGGAACAATTATTCCTAAATCTTCTTCAGTTTCATTTTTAAGAATGTTTCTCTTGATTTGGCCTTCTAACTTATTTTCGAAATTGGGCATTTCCAGCATCGAGACGCATCAAGTTAGTTTTACACCATTTTTAGATTGACGCAGTAGCAATATCTAATTCCCTTTTGCTTGTAGCAATAACCTTGAAGTCATCAGCATATCCGAAAGAATTCTCGGAACTTGAAATTTTCTGGTAGGTCCTTTATGTATTTATGAATAATAGTGGTCCTAATAGAGAACCTTTAGGGACACCACTTGTGATAGAACATGTTGTATACTTTGCTTTGTTAACTCGAACATATTGTTTGCGTAAAGTTAAATATGAAGCAATGAGTTCACGTAGTTCTCCGCCAAAATTTTTTCTTGAAATTTTTTCAGTAGAAATTAATGTGGGACGCAATCGAAGTCCAGATAAAGCGCAGTTTTGTTTTGGGCGTTTTGTTCTTCATAGCTTAAGTACACTTGATGTAATTATGCAAGAAGATGAGTGATTGCTGAACGTTTTTTTTATATATTTTCATATATAAAGTCGAACATTACTTTTAAAAAAATTTTGAGATGCCGCCTAAAATTTTTTTTTGCTCTGTATCTTATGTCTGATTTGTCCCCATCAGGGAAGTTTCATTTTTTATTTACGTTTGAAAAACTGTAGGACCGATTTTGATAGTGCTTTGCTAGATTTTTGTAAACAGGATTTCTTAATTTATCTGGCCCTGTTGCTGTTATGATATCTAGGTAATCCATATTTTTTTCAAGGTAATCTTTTTTCATTTCAATGCGGGTATATTTAGCCTTTTCAAAATTAACAGCTTCTGTTGTTCTGTTTATGGGAACACGCTACAGAAGAATTGACTAAAAGCATCGCATTTCTCTTTATCGTTTTCACATCGAATTTCATTATTGATAGCAGCCTTGGTGATCTTCTAATGCTTCGCAGAAATTTTTGTTTTGAGCTAAATTCACGTTGTGCAAAAACTTCAAGCTCATAGCTTTTTAAATCTTCATCAGCAGGTCCCTATTATAATTTGTAATTTTTGAGAGATTTGTAGTTTTGAGAGTGATTTCTGTCTTCAGAGTAAGGTTTTTTTGCGTTCAATAACGTGCAAAGTTGGTAGTGTGATTCACGGGGTAAGTGTGGCTCTATGTTCTGCTCTTCTAGGTATGTTTTCATCCAGAATTTTCCATAGCCAAGCTTACAATTGTTTGATAAGAAAGTCACAGTTGCTCTAGCAAAACGGTTTGAATGGATTGCTGACTATTGAGATTTTAATTGCAGTCCAGTCTGCTCTTTTCGAAGCATATGTGATTTTTTATTGCTTTTTGTTTCAATGAGACTTTGGTTTAAGTTTTTGTGTTTTGTGTGCAAAATGATCACTGAGGTTTTTGGTCATTGATTGAATACATCTTATAAATAATTCCATTTCTGAAAGTGCTTATAATCAGCGAGGGGTTGTTGATTAGAAGAACGTCTGGATTTTTGACTTCTTCAGGTGATAAGATTTGTTCAAAGTGTTTGCCAATTAGGGTTTCAATAATTATTTCTTCTTCAGCATCATCTGACGCCATTGCTTTCCAGTCAGTTCCGAGCTATTTATTTCTCCAGTAATTATAACGTTTTCACTTTTCAAATCTCTTACAGTGTTAAGAAAATTGTTCGAAATTCTACAATGCAATTGGCTGTTGGTCTGTGGGATTTATTTCGGCGGGCGAAAAAGACAGTATATGATAGTGGATATATTTTTCAAATCTTTTATTCTTTTTGAAAAGTGTTCAACAATTGAATCTATATGTACAGGCTAATGTTTAATGTTTAAAGGAGTTTCTGATGGTAATTAAAACACCGCCATGTTTCGTCTGGTAGTTTTTAAGTAGTCGAACATATCTGTAGATTTTAAAATCTGGTAGAATTGTTCATCGTGACATTTTTGATTTAGCTTCGTACATTAAATTTTAGTGTTTTGTGTATGAATATTTCGTTAAGTAAGACTGCATAGTCTTCGTATTTAGTCTCTACCTAGCCGTTTTCGGTTTTTCTGTTCAACTTAAGATCCTTTAGTTGCAGATTGAATAACATCACGCCTTGTTATAAGCATCTTGTTTTCTATTTTCTACTCATGAGGAAATAACATTTTACTGATGCAGGTTTTGTTTTCGTAGGTTTTTTAGCTTCTACAGAAAGAACAGATTTCTATGTTTCTCCCATAGTGCTGAAACTTTCAGATTTAACGGTCGAGTTTTACTTTCAGTAAACTTTCCGAGCCTTCGTAAATCACATATAGGGCACTCGACTTCCATAAAATAAAGAATATTTACCACTTTCTGCATTTATTCGTCTGCTCTTGACCTGAAGTCTCTTGCCATTGACTCTTGTGTGCCTCTTATACGTATGCCATCATATTCCTTTTGAGTAATTTTCCTGTTTTTTGGTGCGGGCTTATTAGGTTCAAATGCGGTTTTTTTTTCAGTTTTAAATGCATTCGATTGATTGCATTTCTAGCATATTTTTTTTTGGTTGCTTGTTATTAAGAATAACACCTTTTTGATCACTTGCCACACAATTAATACATAAAAGAAGAACATTTTGGCTCAGTTGTTTCAATAAATTGAGGGCAATTTTTTTTTAAATTGGTGCGTTTAGAAGTCATGTGCATTAATTCGCCACATGATGTACAGTCTTAAAGTGTCTGTTTCGGTAGTTTTTCGTGCATTGTTTGTAGTTTTCATGTTTGAACTCATTTGTTTGTTTTAGAATGTTTCATTGAAAAATGTGTTTGAGAATCTGGATTTCTGTGATTACTATCAATAGAAAAGAACAGAATTCACCTCCTGTCATGGGGCTCGTAAAGAGTCCCGAGAGCTAAAGATAAATTGGGAAGAAAAATAATTAAGTCTATAACCGTGGAACCCGTAAGGAGTTCCGAGAGCTATAACTTACCAAGAGAGGCTTGTGTGTTCCACAATTACACCACTGATTACAATGAAAAATTTCTGAGTGTTTGTCTTGCGATGCTGTCATTGACCAGTTTTTTTTGCAAAACTTTGTTTTTCAAGATGGTTCGTAGACCGCTCAGGGATTCTGGATTAGATAAACGTCGTCGTTTCGGATATCCGTTTCGCAGTATATCTTTTGTTTGATGCTGCTATAAACCCAGGCGTTTCGTATAGCTTCACGTTGAATGATTTTATCAACCTGGATATGACGATCAGTTATTTTACTGTTCAGTTTTCTGACTCGTGGGGTGATGCCCAGTACGTAAACCATTTTGCAGAGATCAGATAGTTGGCGACCAAGATTGGCTAGTTCTTTCCCAATTTCCTCTGAATCGCGAGCAGATTATGTCGCACTGGTCTTTCGCCGGTAAATGATTTTGTACGTGGAAGATCCTACCACCAGGAGTTGACAAGATGTTGAAGTTGGGAAACACTAGTCTCCTAGCTTGTGAGTCAGCAATCCGCATGCGTTTTTTGATGACATTTTGAAGATGTGCTTTTTCATAACATGCAAGGTCTTGTCTCTAAAAATCTTCCATTGGAGATACTCCACGCAAAACCGAGGCCATTTTACATGGAACACAATATCTAATAAGCTCGTGAGATGAGGTTGGCTGTCGGTTGTCAACTTTTGGCGAAAAAAAGACGCTGCATTGATTGTTACTTGTTACCTTTGCAACTCGCAAGGGTTTTGCAACCGGGTACTAGACTTTTCCTTTGTAATTTTTTTCACAGTTTCCCTAATTTTATTCGATCTTCTAATCTGTACTTTGGTACTTTCATCAATCAACAGACATGCATTGAGTATACTTGCATTTTAAATGCCTTTTTCATCAAAAATTGTCATTTGTTCGCTGTAATTTTACCCAACTTGATTTGGTTGAATTTGTTTACTTTACCGGCTGCAAAGGCTTCGGCTCATTTAATATCGGCTTTGTCTAATATCGGCTTTGTCGTCTCATATTGCGTCGATTTGTCGTCTCATAGTGCGTCCTCTCATGGTTAGTTTTTATAAAGCTGCTTATTCTTGGCATTTTGCTTGTTTTATAATTTTCGAAATGAAAGTTTTTGACTTTGGTATGATCATAAGACTTTTTGTAATGTTTTTGTATATCAGTTTGTTTTAGTACAGGTTTTTTTGTGTAGTTTCTACACATTTTAGTAAAAGCAGTTTTCTTATGTTTTGCAAAAGTGACCTTACCTTCACGATGTAGTCATTCAAAGAAGGCACACTAGTTGACGAAGGTGACTAATCTTGTAAGATCTTGTGTAAGATTTCTTCAGAAATTACCTATCCTGTATGTGGCGGGCTGTCTTGCAAAGTCTTACAAGATACACCATCAGTTTTCCGACCGAGCTATCTTGAAAGTTCTTGTAAGAATCTTGCAAGACCTTACAAGATAGCTTGAAATTTCACTAAGCATGTTCTGGTATGATGCAAGCAGATCAATGGAACTAAACAGTTTGGTTTTTTAAAATGATCGGAACAAGTTTTCAAACCAAGCTGAAAGTCTGAAAGCCAGCGCGACATTTTCAGATTTTTTTTTAAAATATCTTTTCAGGTATCGCGTATTTGATATATCGCTTAATTTAGTTGAGTAACTTTCGTAAATTTTCATTGGAAGCTTAAAAAGTGTAGTTACCTATTCAGAACGTCTTTGTATGAAACACGAAAGCTTTTGGTTTAATTTTTTTGGGCTAAGTAAGAACTATGTTTTATCAGGTAGCGGTGGCATTTTTTGGTACTCTAAGGCTTATTTGCTAAATTTTACATAAAGTTAAGGTGGATTTTTTTTGCAATGGTAAGTCGATTTGATCCGTATGGATCTCTGGCCAGTTGAGAAATTGTTTGAATTATTTTTTGACATTGCAGTTTTTTTCATAGTGTTCTATTTTTACCTTATTCACTACTGTCTGAACTTTTTTCGATATTTCGCGAACCTTTTCCACGCAGCGTCTGTTTTATTGGCAAGGTAGTCCTGCAGAATTGTCCTTATTTGGTTGCTATGTTTTTTACACTTTTATTCCTCAATTCCTTCACTTGGTTTTGTTTGTTATTTTTCTCTGAAACTATACTATCTAGTGCTGCTTTTATCACTCCATGCTAGCGTGTTACTAAAAATTCTCTGCATAAAATTTTTGCCTGTGTACAGGTTTCAACCATCTGTTGGCCATGTTTTTATGAGTGGAAACCAAGAACGCCTATGAAATATCGTAGTCGGATATAGTTTCCATAAATTGTTCCAGCTCCTTTCTGAACAGACTTGGTTGCTGAAGATTGTACCCAACCTATTATGAGTGAACCTAACCTAAAATTGTACCCAACCTAAAATTGACTCAAACCTACCAATTGGGTCTATCGCATGAGTTAAATTATTCAAAAATTAAAGGAATAAAATTTAAATCATGAGGAATGAAACTTGAATTTTAAAAATAAAATTTAATAAAGCTAATTTTTAATGCTATGTTTGTTTTGTAATCGCACAAGTGGCGCCAAGTTCTGCTCCGATTGAGAGTCAGAAGTTCTGATGAAGTTGCAGAAATATGAGGTTGGTTGACTGCATTAAGATGCGATCCATGATAACGATATATTGTACTAGCTTGAAGGGAGGCTGCAATATATGTACATGTGTACGTGGCGAGTATAGACCGGAGGTCGTATCAACTTAAATTGATTTCCAATTTGGGTCTTTGGTGGCTAAAAACTGGACGCAGAAGTATTAAATTGTGGACTCGTTGCGTTCATCTGCCGATTGTCAGTTTGGCGTTGAATTTGAGCGGTCTAGCGTTCCAAAGGTGATTAAGAGTAATGAACGTTGTGAGTGCCCTATACAAGTATGGTGATTTTTAAAATATTTTATCTTTTAATCCAGTTTTTTCATATTGGGTTATTTTTTATCAGAAAAGGGTCAAACATTAATTGTTCGTGAAATTAAAAGAGCTTTAAGGGTATATTTTTTCTTGAAATTTCTAGCCAGTTTTTTTTCTTGTTTCCTTGCGTTCATTGCTTTTTCCAACTGTCAGTGTTGGTTATGTTTTTATTGGGTGCGTGGTTGATGATTCGAACGTTGCGAAAACTTGGTGATGTGTTCTGAAATTGACTCAAATATGAAAATGAGCGCCATTCGCTAGTTTTGCTGCTGCTCCAAGAATTGGATTTTCTTGGTTTTGAGTCCGCTGATCCAAGCTCGTTTGTATAGGTGGGTTAGACGGCCAATTACTTTGACGCCGAGTGGCAAAACTATCAAGAGGTACTGCTGACGATATTGATTCGTTGTTCAGAAAACTGGTAACGGGAGTATTTAATGCGGGAAAATGTGACAAATTTTGCTCCGGCGTCATTATGTTGTGAAGCAAAATTTTCTTCGAAAAATTGCTTTCGAAAATATTTTGATTTGAATAGGTTTGATGTTGTTCGGGGTACCATAATTGCCGATAGCTGTGTCGTTTTGTTGATGGCGTTGAAATATTTACTAAAGTTGATGCAGTTTTGCTTATGACTTGTGTATATCACTTGATATAAACATGTCTCATGATATAAACACGCAGTATTGATCAAGTTTATTATTCAGTGATTGGTTAGCTTAATTTGGGTAATAATTAGGCGGTAAATTGATGCCAGTTGGAGGTCATGGGATTAAAATGGTTCAAATGGGAGTTGAATGTTTGACTGTTTGTAAATGAAAAGGAATAAAGTGGTTATTGTGTGTGGTTGTTATTGTAGGCACCTGCAGAGGATAGATGATAAGAGTAAGCAGTACTACTCCCGCTTTGACTTCTTCGAGACCACCCTGATGAAGGGAGTGATGGGGGGACCGGGGGGAGGGCTGGGGCCGTTCAACGTAAGTAGACGACATGTAAGTGCCCTATCACTGCTACTGCTGCTGCTGTGCTTAAACAATTGTCAAATCAATCTAATTTTTTCATTTTTTTAATCAATCTAGGTATTGGAATTGAAGTATATTTATTGTAGCTTGACTTGAACATGTTAAAACATTTCTTGCTATTATAATCTATTTATAATCAATTTATAATTTTTTTGTGGCCTAACTTGAACATGTTAAAACATTTCTTGCTATTATAATCTATTTATAATTTTTTTGTGGCCTAACTTGAACATGTTAAAACATTTCTTGCTATTATAATCTATTTATAATCTTTTTGTAAGTTTTTTGTGGTCTGACTTGAACATAATAAAATATTTCTTGTTATAAAATCTATTTATACCAACAATCAATCAACAATTGCTATCCGAAGTTTTGTTGACTGATTTATCTTGCCATGTACTATGTGCATGTCTGGTCAAACATTTATTCATTTTTGTGGTACCGCAACTGCTACTGCTATTGCAGTAACTATGCAGTCATCATATATTGGCCTTGACAGTGCTATTCACATCTGCTACTGCTATCGCAGTAACCAGGTAGTCATCATATATTGGCCTTGATAGTGCTATCCATATTGTTATCTGTAAATTATATAATCCTATTATAAAAAACCAAGGTCAAAGAATACGTGACCTTTTACAAATCTTAGAGAGTTAATCTCTCAGGCCTGTGGCTAAGAACACAGTCAGCAAGAAACTAACAAACAGAAAACATACGGTTTCAACATGGTTAATTAAACTCTTCGAAACCGATTCAGTTTTCACTACACAACCACAGAGGTATTGTTAGTTACCACATGGCGCAGCCAGCAGGATCCGGTTTTACTGCTCAGGATAATAGGACTGATCTAGGAATCCCAGTATTTTGGGCATCCGCAAATTCAGACCCACCTTGGAGTTTTGAAACGTGGCTTGACCAGTTCCTATTAGCTGTTACAGTTAAAGAGAATGTGGATCCAGAAACAATGTTACAAGAACCCAAACCGGTATTAGAAGAATCTTTACCAACTCCTGAAACACCAGCACAAAACGAGGATGAGATTGCGGCAGCAGAAAGAGAAGCTCGGAACAGATTGGCTCGAGATAAAGCGGTTCAAGAAAATGAAGAACGGACACTAAGAGGACCTAGAGTGGGACACAATGTATTCTATCACGGAGTGGGCAAACGGCTAACATCGAGATTATTCCTCGCCTTAGGAGCGGAAGGGAAGAAAAAATTTATCCAAAAGAACCCTCACACAGAAATATCCAAACTAGGGTTTCGCGATATAATTCGATTAGCAAAACTCTCATTTGAGAAAACGAAATGTATTACATATGAGAGATACAAACTGTTCACACGATCCCACGAATCAAATGAAACGTTGGAATCTTTTCATGCCGCACTGACTGCACAAGCAGCAAAGGCTGAATTGGGAGCGTTGGAAGAAGAATTAGTACGAGATTTATTCATCTCGAATGAAAAATGCTGTCCTCCAAGACACATTGACTTTCGAAACATTCTCTCCAGAAGAAGTGTTAAAACGTGCACTAAAGTTTGAATATAGCAAACAAACCACACAAGCATTCCAAAAATCTTCAAGCACAAACAGCTCAGGACTGTTTACAACTCCACAAATGAAGATTAAACAAGAACCAATTATGGCAATCGGAAACAAAGGGTATAACTCTAGACGTCAAAATCAAAACAGAAGAAAACAGTACGAAAACAAACCTCCAAAAGGTAAAGGAGATCAAAAACAATGTACGAGATGCGGTAGAGCATTTGTAGAGAATCATTTGAAAAATTGTCCGGCAATGGGCAAAACATGTAAAAATTGTAACAAACCAAATCACTTTGCTAAAATGTGTAGGTCGCAACAAGTTAACGAAATCGCAAACGAAGATTCGAGTTCGGGGGAAGAGTGCAACCTAATACAAACGTTCGATTCATGTGATGAGTTTGAAATCATGTCAGTAGAGGAAGATTGCACTTCCATCACGGACATAGAAAATTACATCACAAAACGGATTTCGGAAAATGCGTACAATAACGAAAGAATTCAGAAAGAAGCATTGCCGGAAAAGTCGGGTAACATTGAAAAGATTGAAATTCGCAGAAATCCCAAATCGCATCACATTAAAGCACTTAAAGCTTTGGTTAAGATTGATAGCCATATTTTGAATATGACTATAGATACTGGCAGTCCAGTATCACTCCTGAATTGGGCAACAACGAAACAAATTCTGGAAGGACCTTCAAATTCAAAATTTATTCCGGCAGAAAAGCTGAACCTGTCCGCGCAGTTTGTGGATTATAATAAACGACCTATTTTAATATTAGAAGCGTTAAAGGCCAATCTACGTTCGGCGGGTTGGGAAGTGTTGGGAGCGATGTTACTGGTCACAGAGAGACGTATGCGGTGCATATTAGGTTTAGATCTCCAAAGTAAACTAGGAATTCAAACCACGCAAAAATCGGCTCCAACACGAAGGTCCAGGTTTGATGTGCTACTGTGCGAACAGTCAGATAGTTGGAAGATTTCCTTTTATAAGAAGTTCAAAGATCTATTCGATAGACAAGGGGAATCAAAAAATCACATGGTGAGTACAAAATTTAAATATCCTCTGTGCCCGATTCAAGAGAAAGGTAGGAGAATTCCTATACACATTCAGGATAAAGTTCAAACAGAACTAGACAAGCTGCTCACAGAGGGACACATTGAAAAACTAGACAAATGCACAAGCGATTGTTTTATTGCCCCAATTGTTATCACAGTAAAAAAAGACAACTCTATTAAATTAGCCTTGGACGCCAAACCCATTAATAGACAGTTGTACAAAAATAAATACCAGATGCCTAATGTGGACGAACTGATTGATGGGGTTAGCCAGATCATCAAATCAGCATCAGAAGGCTCTCTCTTTTTCACCGTGTTAGACCTGAAATATGCCTATAGTCAGATAAAATTAACTGCTGAAACAGCAAAACAATGCAACTTCAATATTATAGGGGTTAACGCAACGGGTACATACAGATTTCTGACAGGTTTTTACGGGCTGGCAGATATGCCAGCCGAATTCCAAAAAACGATGGACAGAACACTAAACCACGCAAAGAATACCTTTTGTTTCTTGGATGATATTCTAATTATTTCAAAGGGGGAAGCTAAAGAGCATGAGAAATTAGTACACAATGTGTTACAAAAGTTGGACGACGAAAACCTCGCATTAAAAATTTCGAAATGTGAATTCTTGCAGCCTGCGGTGAACTGGTTAGGTCATAACTTGTCGATACACGGCATAATTCCAAAAGTTACTAAAACTGAGGCAATTGCAAACCTTCAACCCCCCAAATCATTAAAGCAACTCAGATCGTTCATGGGTAGCATCAACCACTTAGCGAAATTTATCCCAAACGCGGCTAGTTTAACTGAAAAACTTAGACCACTACTGAAAGAAGAAAATGAAAAAAAGAAAATGAAAAATGTCCGGTTACCAGTTAAAAAATTTGAGTGGTACGATCAACACCCATTTGAGTGGTACGATCAATAGTTTTTGAGGACATAAAAAAGGCAGTTGCTAATATAGCCTTGTTAAACTATTACGAGCCAGCAAAGCAATCTAGAGTAAAATGCGATGCAAGTCATAGTGGGCTAGGGGCTACTTTAGAACAATGGTCTCATCAGAACGATTGGATACCGATCGCATTCGCTTCCCGGTATTTAAATGCTCAAGAAAAAAATATTCTACCAATGAACTTGAGCTATTAGCAGTAGTTTGGGCGGTAGATCGCTTCAAACATTATCTACTAGGGAAAGAATTTGTCATAGCAACTGACCACAAGGCATTGACATCAGCTTTGGGGGAACATAGATCAAACAAAACGTATCAATCTCGTTTGACCAGGTGGGTTGACCGATTACTGCCCTTCCAATTTAAAATTACTCATATTCCGGGAAGGGAAATGGGTATCGTTGACTACTTGTCAAGAGAACCTAATGGAGAACCGTGGCCAGAATCGGAACTGGATGAGAGATTCGTAGTAACGTCTATAGAAAGTTTCCATAAAGCACTCGACTGTTTAAACAGTCGGTCTAGTGAAACAAACCAAAGTAGCACTATAAACATTCCAGAACATTCTAGAACACCAAGAGAAATTAACTACTGTAAAGACAGCTCATCACGCGGTTGCTATGACAACCAGTTTGTTCAAAACCGGACAAAGCTCGACCGGAACGAAAACGGTCAAAACTCAAGTTTTCAAACAGTTGAGAATCACAAAAACACATTGGACAGAATAGCTCGTGAGAAACAGTTGGTCGATATTTCAAAGTTCAAAGATAAATTAAACTCAAAACAATTAGAATCCAAGGAAACGGCGTCATCGAAAGAAATGGAAAGAAGCGAAACAGGAAAATCCAAGAAAACGAAAAATAGACAGAACGGAAATCAGAGGGAGGACGATCAACTAACCGAACAAGTAACAGAAACCACCTTCTCTCGAATACGGATGGTAAAGAGAGGTGCTGCGTGCAGTCGACAAGAGTCAGACGATTCTGATTCAGATATACCACAAGTTGAGTGGAGACCAGTGAGAAAGCCGATAAAGCCTAGAGGACTTAAAGAAATACAATCTGGAAATGTGGCAGGAAGTAGTGGAACAACTCTGATGTCATTTTGGGACCTCCTAGGGGCAGAAAGACCAGATAATCCAAAAAGTCTACTCGAATTACAGGCACGGACAGCCTTGGTCGATCGTAATAGAGGTGACCAGTCATCACAATTAAATACCCAAAGTGAAATCACCCAAATTATTGAAGTGGACCTAACAGCCGAGAGCCCTTCGGAAAGCCCAGAAGTCAGCATGATTAAAAAGGAAAAGACATGTCACGATCCCAGGAGAAGCAAATCAGATCAAAATAACGTGCGTACAGATATCAGTCTGGACAATCTCAACAAACTATTTGATAGAAGCCTATTGGCGGAGCTGATATCAGAAGACGCCTGGACGGACAGACTGCGGCGGGTCATTGAGAGGAACGATCGATACAGCTTCGAGCTGATGGGCCCATATACCAACCCTCTCTGGCACCAACTCTCAGTTGTTGACGACTGCATCCTGGTTGACAACAGATTAGCTGTCCTGGAACAATTGCGCTTGGCAGTCCTAAAGAGGATCCACCGCGGTCACCCAGGCCAGGAAGCGATGCTAGATGTGTCAAAATACCTGTGGTGGCCGCACATGCACAAGGATATCGTCAACCTTGCAGAGGAATGCAGAAGTTGCACCCGCTATGGTAAGAATGCAAAATACATCATACCAAAAAATGCTACGAAGCCTCTGCCACTGCTCACGCAGCCAGGTCAAGAAATTCAGTTAGACTATGCTGGCCCGCTTGAAGATTACAAAGGAAAAAAATTTTATCTGTTGGTAGCAATAGATAGGTATTCTAAATTTCCTTCAGTAAAAATCACTAAATCAACAGGGGGCAAGTCATCAATAAAATTTCTTCGCTCATATATTGATATACATGGAATACCTAAATCAATTAGAACGGATCAATTTTCCGGGTTCAAGGGCAAAGCAATGAAAAAATTTTGCTCCGACAATAACATCGAACAAAAATTTTGTCCAGTTGGCGACCATCGCGGATGCGGTTTAGTAGAACGCACTATACAAACCATCAAGAGAAGGTTGGGAGTAATGCTACTCGATGAAAACGTAACATCGATAAAATTATGCTTGAGTACGATACTTCGTGACCTTCGGTGGAGTAAACAGAAGACAATTAAAATGTCGCCATTTGAGGCGCACTTTGGGCGATTGCCAAAAACAGAATTTAAAATTCTCAGTGATAGGTTCTTACAAAACTCTGATCGTTTAGATAAGGAACACCTGGAGCGCTCAGCCTTGACGGCTTCGCAACTCAAAAAGAGAATCGACCAGTCTCGTGACAACTTAAAGATTGTCCGGAAAGGACAAAACAGCCGAGATGTGAGTCCATTATTCAAAGAACAAGTCGACTCGGCAAAGGATCGGGAAAGAGCGCGGGCCCTAAAAGAGCTTCTGGAAGCCAATGCAAGATGGAACCAGACTCGACGCGATACTTCGGCCAACGATCTAAAACGTACAGTGGATGAGACGAGTACCATTAACCCCGAGCTACGAAAAGAAATGCTATATTCGTGGGAGCGGGGTTCGTTGAAGATAAGCCGGGAGCCATTTCACAGCAACGTCAGTCGTCACCAATCCTGATAAGAAAGGACGAGGGGAGGAAAAGCGGTAAGGCCCTCACGAAACCTCTGAAGGGAAGGGTCGTGGCCGAAACGCCCTCCACGATCAAGACAGCTGCAGGGTCCATTTACCGGAAAAGCGATATTGCGAAGGTTAAGGTTGCTGTTCAAGACAAGGAGAAAAGCAACAACAGACGATCCCCAACGGGAGAAGAGCCTAAGAAAAAACAACAGAGGCAATCGAAGCGACAATCAGACGAACAAGATGAGGCTGAATTGAGTCAGTCGGATGAAGAATTATTGCTAGAGCAGCCAGGTGCAGCTAAGGAAAAATTTCAGGACAGCCCAACGGTGATCACTTCAAAAGACACCCTGCAAGGCGGTGGACTGAATTTGGCGGTACGAAGAGCGAAGCCGAACTTGGCTGGACCATTCTCGAATACAACTAAGGCTAAAGTGGGCCCAACCTCGACGAAAGACGCACAACAAGTCATATTACAGAATAAAAGTGCTGCGTTGGCAGCAGAAGTGAACGAACCGCAGGCGCCAGATCACGCATGTTCGTCGAATACTATAAAAAAACAAGAAAGAAATTACACGCACTACATCTCCTGAAACAATCCTCGACACTTTCAATAGTAAGGACCTATCGGCGAATGACTGGAATCGGTTAGCGGATCAAGTACTTGAACGAGGAGTTCAGCGCGCGGCGGCAGAGATACTGCAATCCAAAGAGGATGCGGAAGACGAAGAGGAATCGATGAATCCTCCGGGGTTTTCGGATGAATCCGAACTTGAGGAAACATCAGTGCGAAAAAGCGGAAGAACTAAAAAGGGACCATCCAGATACGGAAACCCGATTAAGCATTCGGTGAAATCAATCTCGTTTCAGAACAACCTATTAGACTTAAACCAAGCCGCGCTCGAAGCATATAGAATCAAGCTTGCAAATTTTAAACCCGGTGCTTCTAATTCGGTGGAGACAAAATTTGGTCTGCTGGAAAAACATCTTTTCAGGAGAAAGTTTGGCAGCGAGGCTCTAGATATAACCCGTTCATGGAACGCCGAGTGGCGAATCCCTTTACAGTTGGAAGAGGAACACGAAGAGAGAGATGGAAAATGAGTAATCTAATACACAAAGGCAAAACTTCTTAAACTGAGTTCTAAAACTCCTATTCATTATTATTTAAAATTTTAATAACATATTATAAAAATTTTCTTGATCGAGGGGGTATGTGGTACCGCAACTGCTACTGCTATTGCAGTAACTATGCAGTCATCATATATTGGCCTTGACAGTGCTATTCACATCTGCTACTGCTATCGCAGTAACCAGGTAGTCATCATATATTGGCCTTGATAGTGCTATTCATATTGTTATCTGTAAATTATATAATCCTATTATAAAAAACCAAGGTCAAAGAATACGTGACCTTTTACAAAACTTAGAGAGTTAATCTCTCAGGCCTGTGGCTATGAACACAGTCAGCAAGAAACTAACAAACAGAAAAACATACGGTTTCAACATGGTTAATTAAACTCTTCGAAACCAATTCAGTTTTCACTATAAAACCTCAGAGGTATTGTTAGTTACCACAGCCTTAAAAAGCATCTCTAAAGATAGTCTATTTTGTAACATTTACTAAAAATGTTAATTTTTTGAGCAAAGCTATTTTTTGCCACTCGAGGTCGTTTTTTTTGCATCTAAATGTTTTGCGTGGTAACATTATTGCAGTCATTATTGTTCAGGCTGAGGTAGAACTGAAACTACAGTCAC
>NC_087068.1:57763720-57902403 GCF_963678635.1 Symsagittifera roscoffensis | reverse complement strand
CGAGCTGTCCGGGGAGTACGTGACATTCGACCAGAATGTACGAAAATGCAAATTTCGAATTAGTAGCCGCTGACCTGGAGAATTGATAGTTTTAGAAGATTAGCAACGTTATCTGAACAATTAAGATTTAGACCGAGTCATTTTTCAAAATATTAGTTTTGTTTGCTAAGTTTTGATGTCAATTCAGCCAAAAATTCAATTGCAATTCCCATTCCCGAAACTGGAATTGACCCCAATATTGTGACCAATTCTTCCCACTTCCCAATTCTTGTGACAGTGTCAATTCTCAACTCCAACAAAAGTCAAGTACTTGAATTCCCTGACGAAGAAGCAAGGTCGAAATTCGAAATTTTATTGTAACATCGGAGTGAGAGGGTTGACGGTTTTAACAAATTAGAGGTCTTAATCGTTCATTTTGACGAACACGGAAGTGTTAATTTGGAGTTTTATGTTAATTTTTAAAAATTCGTTTCAAAATAAAGACACGTCACGACCTTGAGATTGTGCGACAACTGAAAAGAAAAAGTTTAATTTAAACACCTCAAATGAAATAAATAAGTTTTTAAAGTAAAACTATAATGTTCACTGTCTATGAAGGATTTTAATCAACCGCGTTCTAGTTTGTAGATCCTTGAGATACGAGCAGTTGTCTAGCAGGTGGTTGTAGTTATCATCTGTAGAGTCACAATATTTACAATCACCTGAGCAGTCCGGTCTGCAGCAGCGTTCAGTCTTACAAATCGCGTTATGTAGGCCGTTCTTATAGTAGCTGGCTATGGCTCTGCGCGTTTGCTCCGTTGATCTTTCGATGTTCAGAAAGTCGTTTTCAAAAATGTGATGTAGCAGTCGGCTAGTAGACGCATATTTGGACAACTCAGACCAGCATTTCCAGAAGTACCCTGTAACTGGCTTGGCGTGCTCTAAAATGTCTGTAAAAATGCTGCAACCGTAAGCAACCGAGGGCAGAATAACACTCATGAATAGTCTGTGTGCATGCTGGAGCTGTAGTTTTTGAATATTTTGTTTTTTGCAAACATTGTCTTCGTCTTTCATTCAAGTGGGCGGTTTTCTTGTTGGTGGCCGTCAGAATAACCCCCAAGTATTCGAAGGAATTGGTGAGTTCAATGTCTTCCCCCATGTAGTAGATGCAATCTGTACTCTTCAATCTGCCTCCGCGGCGAAATTTTATGACTTTTGTCTTACCGACATTAACGTTCATATTGTTGTTTTTACAGTAAATACCGAGCCTGCTAAAGTGCCAACTGGATGTCAAACAGGGATGATGAAGTGATTACTACATCGTCTGCATAGAATATGCAAAAACACTTACACTGAACAAAATTTTCTGTCAAATCAGCAATACATAGGGAAAATAAAAGAGGAGAGATTTTGTCTCCCTGTGGTAGACCAAGCCGCTGGAGTATCGAAGAAGATAGGTAACCATCATTTACGACATGTACCATATTGTGACCTAGGATATCATATAGGACGAGCAGAAACTTGTTGGATACTCCCATCTTCGACAATTTTTGTAATAAAGTAGAGCGATCAATGCTGTCGAACGCCTTACGGAAATCGATGAAGCACGCATAGAGGTGGCCATTTGTTGCGATTGATGTGTCAATGTTCTCCCTGAGAATGCTAATAGCATGAATGGTTGATCTAGCTCTACGGAAGCCAAACTGGACGTCAGAAATTTTTCCATGCTGTTCGCACCAAGTAGCTAGCCGGTTGTGGAGTATCGATGTATAACATTTATATATACAGTTTAAGAGGGCTATGCCCCGGTGGCAATCCGGATCTTTTTTGCTGCCTTTTCCTTTGTAAAGCGGTATCAGATTTAACACTCGCCAGGCATCGGGAATGGCTTTTGAGTCAAAACAGACGTGGAACAGCGTAAAAATAGGCAAATACAGGAGACCAAGACTTTGTTTCAAAAAATCACCGGTAATCATATCAGGTCCTGGAGCTTTGCTGTTGGCGTGTCTTGATACTGCTTCTGTAACTTCTGGGAGAGAAATTGGGCGGTCCAGGTCGTCGTAGTAGTCGCATGAACTGGGTTCTTCTGGGAAGCTAACGTCTTTCTCGCCTTGGAATAAGGCTTCAAAATGAATAATCCACAAGTCTTGTTTTACTTGAGATGGCATGTTGGGGCGTTTCTTGCTACTCAAAATGCACCAAAACTTGGATCGGTCAGCTTCTGCTGTGATTATAATAGTTTCTTTGCGTTATTTCTCGTATGCTGTGCGTTTTTTTCTGCATAGTGCCTTGAAAGACTTGAGAGTAGGTCCCCAAACTGCTTTCCCCAGTGTTTTTTAGGTACCATTGTAGTTTCAAAGTTTTGTGCGCTTGGTAGCAGTGCCTGTCGAATCACGGTTTTGAATGTCTCTTCTTGCGTGGTCTCGAGATGTTGTAATTTAAATTAAAGAAATGAGAGTAGCAATTATTTGAATCTGACAAGTTGCCATACATGACAATTTGATGCTGTTCGTAGGTGTTAGGGTCAAAGAGGAGGGCGTGTTGTTTCTTCTTGTCGACTTTCCCGGTATGAAAAACTAGTCTGCAGGAAACAATCTGATGTTTTGTCTGAAACATCTGTTGCGTAGCCGGAATTGTTTCTGTTATGTTTTTTGCAAAGGAAATATCAATCGTACTCGAGCCGTTTTGGGAATAATAAGTGCGTTTTTCTGGACAGTTGATGTAGTGAACGCCAGCAAATTGTAGGTTTTCACATAGGATCATAGGATCTCACCCCGTACGTGACCACCATCAATGCGACAGTTGAAATCGCATTGTGTCTAGCACTGTGTCTAGTTGATGCAGTGAACGCCAGCAAATTGTAGGTTTTCACATAGGATCATAGGATCTCACCCCGTACGTGACCACCATCAATGCGACAGTTGAAATCGCATTGTGTGGGCACTGTGTCTAGGAATTGACAGTTGGTCATGTGCCATTCTGCCGGATTGGCACAGTGCAGCCTTCCGGCGACACAGAAAACGAGGACTAAAGGCCTTAGCAACAAAAAAGTGCTGCGAAGGAGGTTATAGATATTCTGAAAGTTTGAATTTTTAAAATTTCGATTGACGGGCTAGTACTTCTGAGAAATACAAAAAGACGGCCATTTTGACTGAAAAGGACGAAAAAACACAACAACGGCAGAGATCGCAGAAAACAGTCGCACGAAAGAACGAGAGAAACGAAGCCTCTTATCGTGGCAATAACACACGATAAGAGCCTTAGCAGTGGAATTTAGTGGAGAAGGAAGCTTCAGTGGGGTAGGGATACTCCGCGGAACCTTCCCGTGCCACAAATTGGGAGAGATAACAACGTTATCTCGAGAAGAACACGGGAGCGGAGGCTTGCCCCCCCAGAGACTGTCGTATGCGAAAGGACTATATAAAACTGACTTTGTAGCTACTCGGATGTCGTAGAACTTTGAATTAACACCGGTATAATTTGATATTTTAGAGCATGAGTAGCTAGAAAGAGGAAAGGGTCAATCCATCTCCAATGGATTTAATATAGAACTGTCACTCAAAAACATTATAAAATAAGGTGTTCGAGCCGTGTTTTTAATAGCAATCACGTAGTCTGAGGATCCGAGACTCAGCTATGTGGTTGTGTTCGCATGTAAACGAAAGCTGATCAAAAGTCGTTTGACTGATGGCCTAAAAATAGTAACTTTTTAATTAGCCCTAGACAGACCAGAAAATCAACTGGCAAGGTCGAGACGATGAAAAACGAGTAGGATTAAGGTAACTGACGCCTGCCAGTCGTTAATAGGTACTTTTTCTACGCTCCGTCGCTGTGTAGTATTTGGGCGAACGTTACATAGACGTTTTTGTGGCGCTCCTGGGTGGGCCTGTCAAAGGCATAAGACCATCATGATCAGCAAGCGTTTCAGCGACGAACCCTCCGCTCCGGGCGTAAGCCCGAGTTAGAGGCCTTAATGACCTTTATTGTACTAGGGGGAAGGTGCGTACCCTCCGCCTAGTACTATTTAGTTTTTTAACTTAGTTAAGACCGAAAATTCCGGGGGCCGGAGGGTTAGGTGGGAAGTCATGAGCCCGCTTGTCCCGAGGTCTCAGGACCAAAAACAATTAAAGAGAAAGCATAAAACCAAACAAAAATAGTGTATAACCAAGAAAAAGCCAAAAATAAATTTAATTGAAAATAAAAAAGAACAAAAAAACAGTAAAAAAACCCAAAAAAAGACCAAAAACAGTAAAAAACATAAAGTGACAGTTTATATGTTATTTCCGGACGAGATGTGATCTGACCTTCCTATTTGTTGTTGTTTCAGATTGATTTATATCATTCCTGATAGAAAGATTGTGTGTTTTGATGAAGGGTTGGGTACCCTCCCTCGAGTGTAATTTGAGTGTTTAAGCACGTTAATGGTGATTTTGCCGGTGACCGGAAGGTAGAGTGGCAAGCTGATCGACGTGTTCCACACTCAACAGGGACATCAGGGACAACATCCACAACGACTGTTGGGTATCGTTGAAACAATTTTAGAATCGTTCGGGTACTATTTCATTAAAGCTTAAGTGGTGGGGGGCACGATTGGCGCGGTCCGATTGTACCCTCCATCGATTGCAAATTTCCGAGTTAAGGGTCTTAATTCGGGTATTTTGGTGCAAAGGAGGGTAAAGTAATATTTTTTAACGACTACTAATAGGTTATTGTCCTTATTATATATTACTTATCCCCTATTTAGACCCAAGAAACACCCAAATTTCGTCGAAAGTTACTGATTTTCGACAAACTATAGACCCCCAAATTTTTGGATATCCGAGCTTTTCCGAACAGCAAAAAGGTTTTATACAGGGAGTAGCTACGTAACTTGATCCCCCTGACTAAAGAAACTGCGTGAGAAAAGACTCAGTAGAAGTTAGAAAAAACGAAAATTTTTCGATCAAAATTTTGATAATTTTCTGAATTTTGTCAATCTGTTTTGGGGATCGAGTTTTTGAGTTTTTAGAGTTAGAGCTATAAAATTTGTTGCAGTAGGAGCGTGCTAGCATAACGTGCTCGGTTACTAGAGAAATTTTTGGGTAACCCTCCGACTAGCTTCGTGGATAGAGCTAACGACTTAAAGATTGGAAAAGGAATGAATCGGAGGGTCCAAATTTGATAGTTATTGGCCAAATTTTTGTTTCTAAACCAATTTTGGTCAAATTTTTTGCATTGTCCCAGTGCCGTACGGGGCTACTACGCTCGTTTCAATTAATTTTAGGCACTTTTAACCGGAATTGCGGAAAAAGTTTTTCAGAACCTATATAGGTGGTGAAAAAAGGCCAATTTGACAAACGCGTTTTTGGCGATTTCTCAAAGACTAGCCAACCAATAATTTTGGCACCATAAGTCGACGTTTTTTCCCGCTTTTCCGGACCGCAACCGTTTTTGGGTTGATAATTTCGGAAAAGAAAAATTTTTTAGAATTTGTTGGTTCGGAGGGTCCAAATCACAGGGAACCCTCCGAGCGGCATAAAATTTTATAAAATCACCTTTTATCCTACTGGGAAGGTTGATCGTGTCAGCCAACCTAGTTTTAAGTCAGGTAGACCGCTTTTGGAGGCTTTACTGCGGTAAAATAACCCGTTTTCTTGACTTTTGCGGAACCCTCCGGAGCAACCCTCCGGAGTGACTTAAGCCCTTTAGCAACCCTCCTTAGTGGAAATTTTCCACGGGACCCTCCGAAGAAGTTAGAACAACCCCCCATAGAGCTTTTAGCTTGTTTTGACGCTTTTTGAAGCTAGTGGAAGACCCTTCTAAGTGAGGTTAAAAAATTTGAAAATTTTGGAAGATTCCTCCGAGGTAACCCTCCGGAGCATATCAAGCCTCTTATTGACCCTCCTTAGTGAGTGAAGAGGAACCCTCTGAAGTCACTTGGGTAGCTAAGGTACCCTCCGAGGTAACCCTCCGAAGTAGGCTAAGTGTCTTAACAACCCTCCGTAGTAACTTTCCGGAGTGACTTAAAACCTCTTAGCAACCCTCCTCCTTGTTAGAAACTTGGGGAAACCTTCTGTGGCAATTTGGGAACCGGAAAATATCCATTTAGTTAGGATCGTATTAGGATATAGGGCGTGCTTATTAGGATCCTAGGAGCCCATTTGACCCGGGAATTTGTGATCAACTTTGGATTCTAGATCGGGTGTATCAGAAGTACCCGAACCAAAATATTTTTTTTTTATTGTGATTTTGGTTGTGTGGTTGCCTTGAGCTACTTAATAGAAAAGTTCGGGCAACCGGGAACAAATAAAAGAAGACCTCGGTGAGTGTATTAGGCAAATACACACTCACCTGAGAAAAACAGTAGTTCACTAATCTCGTGCACTTGGAGCGTTCCGGGTGTGGGGGAGCTTTTTCATAGACTTTAGAAATTTTCGATCAGACGTTGCCTTGAGCTACTTAGTAGGACAGCTCGGGCAATCGCAGGGCACCTAAAAGAAGACCTCGGTGAGTGTATTAGGCCAATACACACTCACTTGAGAAGACAGTGTCCTGGGCTTCCTTCTTTTGGAGTGTTCCGATTGAGGGAAGTCTTTTTCTTTAAGACTAAGTTATACTCATCTATTCCTGAATGATGTCGAGTATGAGTCCGAGTGATGTCGAGTATGAGTCCGAGTGAGGAGCAAACGGTTTTGAAGGCAAAGAAGAGTTGGAAATCTTTGTACAATGAGCGCATGGCGTCACTACAAGCCGAAGGTCTATCCTCCAGTTATGACCACCCGGAAATAACCCATCCGGATGTGATCTTCACACCGTGCCCAAGGAACGACATGAGCAGGAAGGCATCGTCCGCCTCGCAGACCAGGCCCATGTCGGATGGGATAACGATGGGAGCGTCCTCAACGTTCGACATGTTGATGACGTCGATGAGCAAGCAGAAAGGCGGTGCATCATCAAGTACCAGGCTGCAGCCGCAGTTGACCTCATCTTCTCTGGGGCTAACTACGCCATTGGGGGCAACTGGCGATATAAGTGACATGTTCGCTGGCGTAATGAATGGTCTGGATGAACTGAGACGGGACATGACTTAGAGGATAGATCAAGTTGACGAGAGAGCTCACCAGGGTCAGGAGAACTTGAGAGATGAACTAGCGCAAATGAGGTCGCAGGCGAGGATTGATCAGGCTCAATTGATTCGCAACACCGACCAATGCCTGGCGCAGAGCCTGGCACAGGCAAACAAGGAGTCAGAGGAAAGAGAGGCTAGGATGACATGAGAGATCGAGCGATTGTTGAACGATCATGATAATACCTACGCACACACGTTGACTAGCCTGGAAGAAAGATTAGATGCCAAATCTGATCTAATGATTCGGAAGCTTGACGAGATCCTAAATGGGAGCAATCGAGAGAAGCGTTCCAACCCAAAGAGTCGCACAGGTCAGGCGAATGATGGAGATGGGGCACGCAGCCATGCCGGGGCCCATCAAAGTTCGAGACCAAACTACGAATCGAGGAACAGAGAGCGGCCAAGGGTCGCCCCGTCAAGGCCTGGCTGGACGAATCCGGTCCCGCCGTAGGCAGATGCTACTCCGGAGACAAGGTTGCCAACTGTGCCACAAGTCAGTTCGGTGCCAGATCTGATTACGGTCTCACAGGACACAACGATGAATGCCTCGATGTTCGAACCTCTGAATAGATCCCTCGAGACATTCATCACTAAGCTCTCGAAGTCAACCGAGAGAGGAGAGAGGTCAAGAAGGACACTGAAAAAGCCGAAGTCGTACAAGGATGAGTCAGACGGCTACATTGATACTTGGATAGAAGTGATGAAGTTGCACTTCGAAGAAGAGAGTCGCTCCAAGAAACAGGAGTGTAGCGCGCTGACAAGCAACCTGGAGGGTACTGCACTGAATTGTGTAATGGCGAAGAGGGCCAACGAACGGGACAGCGCTTGTAAGATATTTGACATCCTGCTGAATCGTTTCGGATCTGGAGTACAAGGACACCAGGCTATGGTGAAGTTCGAGAAGAGGCGTCAAAGGGACGATGAGTCCATAGACAAGTTTTTGGACAATCTTGAATTGCTTAGGAGAAGAAGCAAATCCGACGAGAGAATATCTGAGCGAAACTTGGCGATTGCCTCGAAGTTTATGGACGGAGTAAAGAGTGAGGAGTTGAAAACGATGTTGGCCACGCACTTCACCCTGTCACTTGATCAGGTACCCACGCCCGATGATTTGCGTATGAAGTCACGCGAATATTTACTCATAAAAACGAGGGCGCAAAACCGTTACAGCAATTATGGTAACTACAGCGGGACAAACACTGGTGCGAACTCCAGTTGGTACAAACCTCGCGATGACATGGATAAGAGGAGGTCGTGTGCGAATTGTGGTTCGATTGACCATCACGTTTCCGCGTGTTCTGCATATAAGCAGAACATGAAGGTAATAGGCTACTTTCTCGACGATGTCGACGCGACCGATGAGGATCACGAGGAGTACGTTAGACGGCTCATCATGAAAAATGGTCCGAGGTGCTTCTTCTGTAATTTGGAAGGACACTTCAAGTCGGATTGTACTCAATTTTGGGATGCGGTGGCGGATGCGAAACATCCCCGCCACGAAGAGGCGCTTTCGGGTGTCAAGGCCAGTCGAGCACGCCTGATGAACGAGGCCGAGTCTCGGAGGAAGGAGACGATACCGAGCACCTTCACGACCAAGAAGGTAAAGACACTGCCTGACGAGGTGGTAGCCTCGAACCTGGAGGCAGATTCGGCTAGCCCACTCAAGGTGGATTACGGTCTGACCGCCAGGACAGCGTAGCAAAATGTCAAACAGGAGCTGGCCACGAAAGAGGTGGAGCAATGGGTCAGGTCGGAACTGGAGAGCACGGATCTTCAAGAAAACTTTAATATTCTGGGTAAAGCGACGGACAAAGAGGACAAAGAGGAACCCAGCAAGCGGGGACTAAAACTGAACGTTATATCTGGTAGAACCTTTGGCATGACGAAGGAAGGGACGAATATAATGTCCATCATCTTGGTCGCAGGACACCAGGTGGTCAAGAACTTGAGTGAGCCATCCGAGATTACACTAGTCCACCTGGACATTTACGCAGACTACCTGAGGGAGAAAGATCCCAAACTGGACTCCAGCGCAGTGCGAGCGCTGCTCACGACAGGAGGTCCGAGGCTGATGAAAGTGGACGGACATTACATCGAAGTCCATGGCCCATACCCGATTCTAATGAATGTGGATGGCATCAATATCTACACGAAAGCTCATGTAACTGATGCGAGTGATCAGGTTGGCCGGATATACATTGGCCAAGAGGAGCTGAAGGTTATACGAATCGGACACAATGCCATGCTCGAACAGGATGCGGTGCACATTGGTTGCGAGGCTAATCTGGCTGCACATGTGCTGGATGTGCAAGGCAGACAACTCTCAGTGAAAGGACTACTAGACACGGGGGCAGTAGTCAGCGTCATGCCAGTCAAAACCTGGACCAACATGGGTTTTGAGAGATCGGATCTCATACCGACAAACATCAGGTTGGCAGCTGCCAATCAGGTAGCGATCTATGTGACTGGACGAACCCCGATCATTTCACTGCAGCTTGGAGGAAGACATCTTTGGATGAGCTTCCTGGTAGTGGAGAATTTGGATGAATCCGATCAGTTCATCCTAGGGAGGGACTTCGTGCGCAACTTTGACGTCACGATCGATCTCAATGACGGGTTGATTAGGATCAAGGATCCTGAGAGAAAGTATGAAAAGAAACTTCTTAATAAAATCTTAATTAACCAGGCCAAGGTGCCGATTTTTTGGATCGAAAAGTTAGATTGAAACCAAACCAAGCCGTAATAGCGACGTTTAGGATGAGGAACTTGAATGAACTCAGCAATGACAGACAGGTGTGTCTGGTACCAAATCCAAACAGTAAAAGCGCGGCTATTTTAGGAAGAAGCTTTTCGCTCACTCAGAGCGGACTGTGTGTGAGTGTGTTGTTGAACACAGAAACAACAACAGTGACAATACAGAGGGGAAAGAAACTTGGCTATGCTTTGCCTCTGAACACAGACTTTCAGAGTACGGAGAACTTGAAAAAATTTGATGTAACCAAATGTCCTTGGCATGCTAACCAAGAATGTATATTGAAGAGAGCAACTGAATTGAACTCTTCCAGGAAATTGTTTTCAGACATTTTTCCAGAGAGACCGACAGAGACAGAGTTAGCGGCAAATAAACCGGTCCTACCCGAAATAGAGCACCTGAGGGGTAAATATCGGACAAGGAACTAGATTCGCTTAGGGCGGTGTTGAGTCGGAATGCGGACGTTTTTTCGAAACATAAGGCTGACATAGGTTGCTTTAATTTTGTAGAGCATGAGATTGAGATAGAAGAGGGCTCGGAACCTCATAGGGAAGGAGCGAGAAGAATGACCCCGCATAAATCGGAAGCATGCAGAAAAGAAATCGAGATGTTAATAGAGTACGATATGATCGAGCCGTCGAAGTCCCCGTGGGCTTGCGGTGTGGTAATGGCCAAAAAGAAAGGGGGCAACTCAGGTTTTGCTGTGATTTTCGCTGCTTGAACGCAATAACGATAAAAGACGCCTACCCGATTCCCCGCATTGATGAGAGCCTTTCGAAGCTGGGGGACGCGAAGTTCTTCACGACGTTGGATTTGGGCTCCGCGTTCTGCAAGTGCCACTCAGAAAACAAGATCGGGAGAAAACAGGCTTCGCATGCGAACTGGGACTGTTCCAGTGGAAGAGGATGCCGTTTGGATTGTGTAACGCGACGGCCATATTCCAGCGACTCATGGCCCAGGCACTCACGAGCGTGACCAAAAAGTACGGTAATCTCATCATGTGTTATGTAGATGATGTCGTGATCGCAACGCCAACCCTTAAGGATCACATAGAGAGGTTAGATGAGGTGTTTACTTGCATGAAGCAGGCGGGCCTGAAATGTAAACCCTCAAAGTGTGAAATCCTCAGAGACTCCATAAAGTATCTGGGTCGTCTAGTGGATAAGCATGGAGTGAGACCAGACCCTGAAGCGGTCGAGGCGGTCCTGACCTGGAAGGCACCCAAAACAGATACACAACTGATGAGTTTCTTGGGATTTGCCAATTATTATCGAGAATTCATCAAGGGGTACGCTGATAAAATATACCCCATGCAGCGGCTGATGAGAAACAAGGGCAAAAAGTTCATTTGGACTGATGAGGCACAAGTTTCAATTGAGCACATCAAACGTGAACTTTGCGAGGCACCGGTCCTCGGCATGCCAACAGAGGAGGGGATGTTCGTGCTGGACACGGATGCATCGGTGGTTGCAATATCGGGCATACTTCACCAGGAGCAGGAGTGGAACGGGAGAACGGTTCTCCATCCTATAGCCTACGGGAGTAAGGTTCTGAGTGATACTGAGATGAAGTATGGCGCACCAAAAGCAGAGATGTTCGCGGTGATCACTTTTGTGGAAAAATACAGGGCCCACTTGGGGAGTGCTCCCTTCAAGTTACGTGTGGATAATCAGCCTGGCTGAAAACCTATTCGATGGACCAAAGTTATATTGGTCGTTGGATCGTGCGCCTAGATGGATACCACATGATCATAGAGCACCGTACCCGTGATAAGCACCAGAATGCAGATAGCTTCAGTAAAAAGACAGAATTCTATGAGCGCCTCGAGGAGAAGCAGGCGAATCAATCGGAAATCAAAGACGGGTTTTCATTCCTGGACAAGGAAACCTACGACAAACTGCCACTTACCAGGTGGTTAGACAAGTCAGGGCATCCTATACCCGGGCACCCTGACCTTCCAGTGGAGACGGCCGCGGAGATAAAGGTTTAGCCAGGGGCGAGCCCGTTCCGCTAGATCTGTTAGTCCGATCCAATTTGGTACAGCAAGAACTTACCAGGCTGGGTATAAACAGCATAGCTCTGTTGAACAGGACAGTGAACGTGGCGCCGGACGTCATGGGAAAGCTCCGTGACGTGTTGGACAGGGAAGTGGATAGGCATGATCGTGAGTGGATGGACACCATGCAGCGGTTGACTGTCACTGAGAGAACAGAGAAGAGGCCAGTGTCCATTCGCAGCCGAGGTGTTGAACGGGATTGCAGGTCGATAGTCAACCAGCTAGTGAGCTCGATGCCGAAGGAGGTCTTGTTGAGAACTTCGTTCACTGAAAATGGGACAGTGAATCAGGCCCAAGCCACCGAAGAAGTCAGGGTCAAGTCGAGATCTAGCTTCACGAGGAAAGTGCGTTTCACGGATGCAAGAGAGGAGTACGAGCCAAGCTCAGATTGTTCGACCGGGGAGTCTGATACCTTCGAGCCCGTACAGGACGACTTGTCCGGGGAGAGGCTGTTTAGACAACTGAGGGATAGAATGTTTTCCGGGGAGTCGGATTCGAGGCGACCGAGGGACAGAGTTTTGTCCGGGGAGTCGAGAAACATCTCGGACAACTTGGAATATGATGTTGGAGAGTCAGTCGGCTCAAATGATGATTCGATGCCCCAGTCCTGGGATAACACATCTGAAACAACTTCCAATTCCGATATATCGGAGATCGCGATCCATTCCTTGTTAGTAGACTGGAAGCAGCGCGGGCTGGACCGGGAAATGCACCAGGATCCAGACAGGGAGAGGTACACCTCAGATGAAGAGGGCACTGTGGTAGACAATGCCGCGGATGAGCTCGAGCTGATAGCAGTTTCGAAACGCCCCACCAGATTACTACCACACGGTACAGTCGTCCGCACTAATCTGGAGCCATCGGTTCAGGAAGCGACACCCTTGAAGAAGATATGGTGTGTTAAGTTAATGGAAGATGCTCATTCTCCGGAAATAATGAGTGGGCAAATGAACGTGGTGAAAACATATTTGAAAGCCAGGTATAGGCTGTCGGATCTCCTAAGGGCTCAACGAAATGATAGAATGACGAGCAGTCTGAAGAGATGGATCGAGAATGGAGCACCAGACAAGGGAGACTTGGAAGAAGACAGCTATAAGATCTTAAATTCGATTTAGATTGGTCTTTCGTTCACATGATCAGATGGGCCATCAAGGCGTGGACAAAGTGTACAACAGGATACAGAAACGATTCGAATGGCCGGGATTGAAGAAGGCTTGTGAGAAGTGGATCGCCGCATGCCTGTCATGTCAACAGGCGAAGGATCCCAGGAAACTAAGGTTCCCCCTACAGTCAATAGAGTCGTCGGGATTCAACGAAGTGGTGCAAATTGATCATCAGAAAATCTGCATGACAGCTACGGGCTATAATCAGGTGCTGGTAATGATCGACCATTTTACAAAATATGCCGAGGCAGCACCCTGCATGACAGCATCGGCGGAAGAAACATGTGATCTTTTGATAAATGTGTGGATAGCGAGGCATGGCTGCCCCATCACATTTCAATCGGACAATGGCAAAGCATTCGTGGGTGATCTCACGAAAGATTTAATGAAAAGGTCGCAGGTAGCACAGGCCCACTCGATCACTTATCACCCGCAAACGAATGGCCTAGTCGAGAGGCAGAATCGCACACTGGTATCCATGTTGAGAGTCTATTGCTCACGCTACATGGATGACTGGGACAAGCACTTGCCGCAAGTGATGGGTGCTTACAACAGCACGGAGCATTCCACCACCGGAATAAGTCCGCACATGATGCTAACGGGTCACGAAAAAGCGCTTCCGTTGACGTTTGTCTACCCTGAGTATGAAGGAAAGAGAAAAGCACCGCAAACGTACGTGCGGGATGTCATTAGAAGACAGCAGGACCTCAATGACTTATGCAGGAGGAACACGCAGCAGGCGCAAATTAGACAAAAAAGGAGGTTTGATAAAAGGACAGCCGATGCAAAAGCCTACTCAGTACTACGTCTGGGTGTTCCAGGAAGTGGTTCCACCAAAAGGAACCAAGAAATTTTTCAAGAAATGGCGTGGCCCAATTCAAATAACAGAGGTGCACCAAGGAGGTCGTTTTTATCGATTGAGCACTATCATCAAGCCACACAATGCCTCGTCAGAGGACTGGTGCATCCCAGCGGACATGCAAGAGGGAGACTATTTGATAGTAGATCCTGCTTGTGAGGTGAATGAAAGGGGTACTCGCGACAAAAACGACGGGAATGAGGTGGTGGACGATTGTGACCTACCACTGGATCTGGAGTTGACCGAGCGAGTAGAAGTGGACGATGAAACTCTACCATATGCCGAGGAAGACTGGGACTGGCGGGAACAAACTGAAATTGACAAAGGAATACAGCCTGACTTTCCTCTCACCATGGAAACACGCCAGAGCAAGAGAGGAAAAAACAAAAAGAAATACAATCCGTACGGCGAGGATTTTGTCGTAGACAGGATAGTTGTGAGTGATATGATGGACTCGCTGGTAGGACTGGACGAAGTGACGGTGCTAGAAGAAATCGACTTGGTGAATGACGTGGATCAGGATTGGATCGACGATCGATCAGAACCGGAGGTGGAGTTCGAACCAGAAGCGGAACAGACTCATGAGCAAGAACTAACGAACTTGCGGGTGCTCGAATGGCTCCATGATCTGCCGACAGATCCAAAAGAGTCAGTCATGACAATACCGAGTCTAACTGGGTCGCCCCAGATGGTCCTCTACGCGTTCCGCAATCCAACCTCGATCTGCTAGACTTTGGGCGATCGACGGGGATGTCGATGGATATTTTTGTCCGGGGAGTGGGGGTAGGACTCACCCACACCGAAAACCTGATCATAAAAAAATTAAAATCGGCAAGAGAAACCGGAGAACTAGAGACGGAAGGCGAGAATGCTAAAAAACCAGCTTTCGGACGAATTTTTGAATCTTATTTTGACCTACCGAACCATTATTCAAGCAACATCGTCGTAACGGACAGCGATTTCATACTCACGGAACGTACATGCGCTATAGCGATAACTGCGGATGTAAGCTTCAAAACAGCACTAGCAGCTGACTTTAAGAGAGAGTACAAGAATAACGAGTTTTTATGGAAACAGAGGCCTGGTGTAGGAGGGATGATAGCGCTGCCCCCTGGTGCATCACAGATACCAGGGAAATATTTGTGTTTCTTGGTTACGAAGGCTACTGATAGGCAACACGTAAATCCAGGGAGCTTGGTATTGGCCTTGACTCGACTTACGGATTTCCTGGTTGAGAGAGGAGTGACCAATCTCGTTGCCAGTCTATGATCCCAATAGAGGAAAGCTACCTCCGAGAGATTTGTACGCCCTTGTACATGTGATATTTTCAGAAACTGACATAGAGGTTCACTTACACAAAAATACTATCTGAGCATATGTTAGGAATTGCATTCGGCGATAAGTGGTTTTTATTATGTTCACTTGATAGGAATTGGGATTAAGTTTTAAATTAGGATTAAGTTTTAAATTAGGATTAAGTTTTAGGTTAGGATTAAGTTTTATGTTTGTAGGTGATAGTGTAGATGTGTGACGTTTATGTCTTATGTTATTGTTATGATATGTTTACCAAGTGGTCAAGGTGACAGCGCTCATTTGTGCTACCTTGGCAAAGATGCAGGTGGATGATCCACCTTGGTGCTAAACTTTTAAATCAGAATTGAGAAGAGAATTTAAATGAAGAGTTTTAAAGATCTGAATGATGTTTTATCAAAAAATGACGGTTGTAAGTCGCGACTTGTTTTTTAGATCTTGATTGATCAGAAATTGTTAATTGAATTCATTGAATCAAAACGACACCAGGGGAAAGACAGAACGGCCGAGTGAGACGGATCTAGGAGCGTTGGAGAGAGACTTGCTGGAATACCGGTTTAGCGAAGACGATGACGGAGAAGTCGATGGGAGTCTATTGCTGATGACGCCATCGTCTTTCATGTCCCCTACTAAGGAGGCGTCAGCCGATTTATTTCCTGTGGATTCAATAAGTCAGGCAAGAGAGTGCCGAAGCAGGGATTCACAAAGATTGCTCCACGAGTCACCAAGGAGGAGGAAAATTGAAGAATTGATGAGGGTATCCTTTCTGAGTAATCCGGAAGAGGAATGGGAGATATATCATAGCGAACTAGAACGCAAGACAGGGGCAACATGGAGCCGAGTAAACTTCATGGGGAGGTCATGGGACGTGATAAGAAGATACGGGACGCAATCCATAATGAAGGTGGGGCTGAACCAACCCATCATGCGTGAGATCCTGGAGAAGATAATGAACTCCATGGAGTCTGATGTCCTGACCGAGTCAGTCACAGAGGAAAGTGCCGATGACCAGCCGCTCACGAAGAAACGGCTGGTCATCAGACTCCATGGCTCGTCTAACTACCCGTTAGACGAGCCAAAAAAGGGCTGAAGCGATTGAAAGGAAAAACAGGGAGTCGAGTCGTGAATCAGAGAGTGGTGAAGTCAAAAGCCAGCACAGTGGTGGCCTCTCTGACTAGTGCAGGTCGTTCAGGCGAGAGCGGGCAAGGAGATGGTGCGACAATAGTCTGTAGTCGGGGGAGAAAAGGAAAACCTGATACCCCCTATGCTCTTGGCAGGTCTGACCATAACAGCCACGAAGTCGAAGGAGACTGCACGAACCCTGGAAGACACTAAGCTAGAGATGGAAATCATCAGTCAGTGTGGATCTGGAGGACTCGACGATTACAGGCCCTCGCGAACCAATATGGCCCGAATGAAACTAGAGGGACAACTCGACGTGGTCGAATACAGTCGAATCACTGTGCCAGAATCAGTCCACATGGGAGACCCAGCAGGGGGTTATGTGGAGATGTTGAAGGCGAGGAACTCCGCGTGAGGGCACCTGATGGCTTGAAGCGAGAAGCGAGCCATGCAGGAATATCTGAAAGGGCTTACAGAGAATTCTAACCTGAATCGGAAAGAGTACGGCACGGTAATGTCCTCGGAGGCGAATGAAATTGGGCTGGAAAGGCTACTGGAAATCTCTGGGAGGGCGGCCCTCCAAAGATACTTCGACGAGACATCCATGCACGAGAACTGACCTGCAAGTACGGTTGGCTTGGTGCTTAATGGGCATTAAGAAGGCGGAGTATGAAGCCAGTAATGATTTGAAATCAAAGGAACAGGAACTGGAGTTGATGGAAGCCCTGCGAGCATTGATTTCCAAGGACGATTCTGCGATAGCCTGGGCAAAGCGTAAGGATGCCGTTTGCTTTGTAAGGTTCGTGGTGGATCGTATCCCCACTCCTGTTTTGGGAGAATGCATAAAGATTATTCGGCAAAAGGGAGTTGATTGCGAAAGAAACTTCCTTAGGGCACTCCCGGAACTATATCAGGATATGCCGTTGGTTGTACCAAATAGGGAGTCGAACGACATGGAGAGCTATCGCAAATTGGAAGAAGTGAGAAGGTATTCCAACAAATGGTTGAAAGTGAGCCGGGAGTTGATTGAATCAGTCAGGGGACAGAAAGAATTTGCAACACTAGGGAAATTGAAGTTGTTCCAATATGTGTCTGGCATACCGGGGATGGCGTATAATCCCTTCGTGAATGAAGAAGCCAGGGAAGCGTGCTTCGACTATGAGCAAGTCATAGTGCTCAATTTCTGGGTCGAACGAATCAAGGAGACTGGAATGCTGATGGTGGAACAACGCAAGCTGGGAATCATTTTAGAAGAACGAGTGGTCGAACCCTCGGTTCCCGAGCTGAAGAGGCAAGTGAGTTTTGGTTGTGGTTCTTGGGAGGGTCCCTTGAAAACCAGCCTGGTATCCATGTGGGAACTCATGAAGCCTTCTTGTTGTCCCCATCCTAATGCCGGTTTAATCTGGGATATGACGGCGGATGTCACGTTAGACCTGGATGATGACGCGAGTCTGCATGATCTGGCCATGATACACCATCTGCTGGCCATGAGGGTGACGAATCGGAAGAACAACCCATCCACGGAGCCGTCGGAAGGAAATCCATCGAGTGATTGGTTGAGACAAGGCATCTGTTTAGCTCAATATAGTGGGATGGAAGGACATGTTTGCAACTTGGGAACTGCCTGATTACGCTGAGCGAGCAGCATCGACAACTAGCACAATTGTATGGAAGATTGAGCATGTCGGATAAGAGTGGCATGGAGCTGGTAGCGGACGGACTGTCATGGGGTGACGGAGGTAAACTTGACCACAGCCCTGGGATTTTGTAGCATGACGAGCTCGATAGAATCACTTGAGCGCCTGGAGCGTGCCCATGAGCTAGTGACGTCCCTGAGCGTGGAAGTATTTCCTGGAGCATTGCAGACAGAGCAGAAGATTGGAGGCTGGCGAGAAGCTCTAGAAAACGAAATGAATCTGAAGGATAGTGAGGCCTATCATAGACCTACTGGTTCAAAATGTCTGGTGGGTTCAAGCTCAGCCCCGTATTGCAACAGCAGGTATCCTACGTACATGGAGGTGATGGATGCGAGGACGCAGCAGGTGTTGATTGATCAACTTTTCTCTGTGCCAAAGTGTGTGAGGTTGGCCAGAATGTCGGAAAGGTCATATGATCTGTTGGCGAAGATCTTTCGGGCAGTCCCGAAGAGATCTGAAGGCGAGTTGTAAGACGTAGTGGGTGAGGAGTTCATGAGGTTGAACGAAGGTAATATGAGCGAGTTCCAGAACCAGAAAGCGAGTGGAGCGTTACCCACTGAGAAGTCATGGAAGAAAAAGACGATTTGCACAGAATTATGATGGAAGTGGAACCGTTGCTGGGAGACTCAGGGTATCGAACCCGAAGGAACATACTGAGGACCCATGGGGAGTATCCTTGTCACTGTTCAGCGCAGACGTTATGGTACCCCAAACGCGGGAATCTGATTCTAGTATGGGACGTGGAGGAGTTGTACTCTACGTGGTTGCCCGATCAGAATCAGCAAGTGTCAATCGTGGCGGTTAGTGCCATGCTGGCAGTTAGGTGGTTGGAAGCTAACGCGGACACGAGTGAACAGGAGACGGCCGTGCCGACTCCTGAGCAGCTGAGTAACGTAAAGATGAGCCGCAAACTGGATCTTTTCAGAATCACCTGCAAGGTTCTGAGAATACCTAAAGCCATTGAAAGAATATGGTCAAGGCAGAGATTGATGCCTTGGTTCCGTGCAGTGAAGACCTCATGGATGTATGAACGTGCGAAGCGTCACATGTCGAGAAACACGGAAGCTTATCAATCTTTCCAGTTAGATATAGGACCGGGATCCTATAAGAGAGTATTCCTGACGCAGAGACACGCGGTCACCACGGCGGTGAAGCGAGTAGCTGGAGCGCCTTGTGTAACTGAAGATGAAAAGAAGGAGGTCTTAAGAGCTGACCTAGAACGGAATGTGAGCCTGTGTCTCCACAACAGCTTTTGCAGGAACCGGGAGCAAAAGGTGAATGTAGACTTACTACCTTGTTGCAAACCGAGGCTATTGGAACAGGAGAGTTGGGGCACGGCCCGCAACTCTATGGAAATGTTAGAAAAAGTTCTGGAAGACAGTGACGCTGGAGATCAGGATGGAGAAGCAATGGAATGAAAATGATGGAACTAAGATGATGAGTGAAGACGTAAACGAGAAAGGAAGAGAAGGAGAAAAACTTGATTGTCTTTGTGTGTTAAAACTTCAACTAATCAACCAATTTGATTATTGAACTTGTTAAACTTTTTGTTTTGATCTAGTTTGGTCAGACCAAAGTTAGAAATTGTTGCAATTGTTGAAATTGTTGATTTTAGTTATGACTATTTATGTATGTATATGAGGGACATAGGTGAGTATATTTACCTATTTAATCACGTCTGAAGTTTTTAACCTATGTAAGACACATATTCACTGTGTGGCGACATGGTAAGTTTCGGTAAATTCGCTCGGAAAGGGTAAGTAACTCAATAACTTTCCTAGCCACAGAGTTTCTTAGTTTTAATATTGAAAGGACCGCATAAATAACTGATTATATTTGGTGAGTGACGTTAAGTTAATTTTAACGGGTGCGTGGCCGTGCCACGTCCCAACTTTTAAATCACAAAGAGCGAAAAGAAGTTTTATGTCAATATGACGTTAGTAGTCAGAAAAGAAATTTTATCTAGGACACTCCTCATGGTGCAAATTTTGTGAAAATGTTAGAAGGCAGTGAGATGTAGTACGATGCCATTTGTGACACGTAGTGAGTTGAGGTGGAGTAGATAAATTTCATTTTCTAATGCGATTTGTAAGATCAATTATAGAGAACTGGAGTACCACTTGACAATAACCCGGTGTTATGCGATCAATGGGGACATTGATGGGGACTGTCCGAGGAGTATGTGCCATTCTGCCAGATGACACAGCACAACCTTCCGGCGACGTAAAAAAGAATGACTAAAGGACTTGTTGATGAAAAAGTATTGCAAAGGAGGGTCAGAATATTCTGGAATATTTATTTTTAAAATTTCGATTGGAAGAAGAATATTTCTGAGAAATACGAAAAACAGCCATTTTGAGCCAAAAAAGTGACGAAAATAAGAACAACGACAGAGATTGTGAAAAAACAGTCGTACCAGAGACGGGAATTACGAAGCCTCTTATCGTGGCAACAACGCACGATAAGACACTTGTCAACAGATATTGGTGGAGTAGGAGGCTTCAGTGGGGGAAAAAATATACCAGGGAACCCTCCCGGGACACGAATTATAGGAGATAAGAGCGTTATCTCAAGAATATTACGGGAGCGGAGGCTTGGTCCCCCAGAGACTGTTTATGTGAAGGGACTGTGTAAAACTAACTTTATAGCTACTGGAATGTCATAGATCTCTTAATTAACACAGTTATTGTTTAATATTTCAGAGTATGAGTAGCTAGAAAGAGGAAAGGGTCAATCCATCTCCAATGGATTTAATATAGAACTGTCACACAAAAACATGTTAAAATAGGTTGTTTGAGCCGTGTTTTTAATGACAATCACGTAGTCTGAGGATCCGAGACTCAGCTATATGGTTGTGTTCGCATGTAAACGAAAGCTGATCAAAAGTCGTTTGACTGATGGCCTAAAAATAGTAACTTTTTACTTAGCCCTAGACAGACCAGAAAATCAACTGGCAAGGTCGAGACGGTGAAAAACGAGTAGGATTAAGGTAACTGACGCCTGCCAGTCGTTAATAGGTACTTTTTTTTTGCTCCGTCACCCCGTACGTGACCACCATCAATGCGACGGTTGAAATCGCCACCGAGTAGGATTTTTGCACAGGTGGGCACTGTGTCTAGGAATTGACAGTTGGTCAAGAAGAATATCATCAACGCAGGTGTTCGGTGGGTAGTAGCAAACAATGATGGTAAGTAAGTTAACAGATACACACAGCATATTTTCGTTTCTATAAACCTCGGTGCTTCTGCAGTCTAGGCTCTTGCTGACGCAAATAGATAAGCCTCACATAGGCCGTCCTCTCTGTGGCTTCACGGCTTCGGCAAAGTAACAGTAAAAACCTGGTAAAAGGCAAGAGATGTCATCTGTAGCTAGCATTTCTGTTAGTAGTAATATATCCGTGTCGAGTTCATTGTTTGTCAGTAGTGGAATGAGAAAAACAGAGCCAGGAAGGGTGTTGGAACGACGTGTCCAGCCTTCCTGAAAGAAATAAGGACGTTATTTCTCCGGATTTCAGAATCCGGAGGGGTCTCGGGAGAGAACTTGAACTTTATTTTAACAAACTTTTAGCTTCCTGGAGATGTCCTGAGTTAAACAAAACTGCTTGATATGTTCAATGAAAAAAATTCGATGCAAGGTTTTTCAATAAAAGCTTTCCATTTGCTTATAGCTTTCGTCTTGCAGAAACCTCAAAAGAATCTAAAGCGAAAGATCATTTCAAGTATCTAGAGAAGCGTTTAGCATGGTGAAGAGACGGTGACATTGATGTGTTGTACAAAGAGTGCCGCGCAATACAAGGCGAATTATCAAAAACTTTTAGAAAGAGTGACAACAAAATGAAAAGTTCCTGCATTTTGGTTCTCCAAGGGAGACTGAGCGCTGCCGTGAAAGTCTTAACACAAACGGATGCTACTGGAGTGCTACCTCCCACAGAGCACGTGAGAGCAAAGATGGCCTTGTTACATCCGATTGGTCAAGATGTAAACCGGGAAGAATTGATGCAAGGTATTCCTCCCGAAGTCCATCCCGTGATCTTTGAGAATCTAGGTGCGAAGAAAATCTACTCAGCGGCTCTTCGGACTCACGGATCCTCAGGTCCATCAGGTTTAGATGCGAACAACATGAAGAAACTCTTCTGTTCCAAGAAGCACAATAGAGCCTCAGAAAGTCTTTGTGAGTCCTTAGCCGCTCTAAGAAGGAGGATATGCACCGAGTTTGTTGACCCAAAGACACTAGAATCATATATAGCATGCAGAGCAATAGCACTGAATAAAAATGATGGTAAAGGCGGCATAAAGCCAATAGGCATTGGAGAGATAATCAGAAGAGTTCTCGGGAAAGCGATAGCTCAAATTTTTGGTGCCGATATTTGCCATGCAGCAGGATCACAGCAGACCTGCGCAGATCAAGAAGGTGGCGTTGAAGCAGCAATTCATGCAGCCAGGGAAATATTCCAGATGGAGTCCACAGAAGCCGTTCTATTGATTGATGCTGAGAATGCTTTTAACAGACTGAATCGTCAAACCGCCCTTCTTAATATAAGGCATATATGCCCGACAATTAGCACTTATCCTATCAATACTTATCGGTTGCCAGCCATACTCATTCTAGGCGAAGGAGTAGAAATTTTATCACAGGAAGGCACCACTCAAGGAGATAATTTAGCGATGGCATTTTATGCGCTGAGCTTGAAAAAACTCCTTGTCAGTCTGAACAAATTTGGGTGTCATCAGGAGTGGTTCGCTGACGACGCCGGAGGCCTTGGGAAGCTAGTCCAACTCCGTGAGTGGTTTGATCTTTTGACCAGTATCGGCGCCAAGCTTGGATATTTTCCGAAACCGTCGAAATGTTGGTTAGTAATAAAAAGCGAGGGCCTCCAAGAGCAAGCCAAGCAGTTCTTTGAAAACACGAATATCAACATCACAAGCGAAGGACGTCCATACTTGGGAGCGGCAATTGGCAGCCAGAACTTCACAAACGACTATCTACGAGACAAAGTTGAAGAATGGTCGAATGAGTTGTCTTCGCTGGAAGCAGCGGCCAAAACGGAGCTCCATCTTGCCTATATTGCTCTCGTCAAGGTGATCCAGAGTCGGTGGAATTTTATAAAGAGGACTATTCCTGGTTCAGAAAGGCACATGCAGCCACTTGTCGTAGTCCAAACTCAGGAACGTTATTTCTCTTTTAGTCGACAGAACTCTCAGTGATCTAGAACGGGACATCATAGCATTGCCATGCTCAGCTGGTGGCTTAGGTCTAATAAAGCCAACAGATTGTGCGTCTCGTTTCTATGAAAACTCTGTCAAGATGACAAACAAACTGAAAAACGCAATTATTGCTAAACAAGATTTTATTGACTACACGAATAGAACTGGACGAGCAGAAATTTCAGGATCGAACCGTAAACATGCTAAAGAAGCCATCGAAATTGTGTATTCCCGAAGTGAGAATGAAATGAAGCGCACGCTGGACCTGCTACAGCCAAAAGGAACATCCGCACGGCTGACTTGTCTGCCATCAAGGGAGCAGAATTTTTACATGAACAGAGACGAGTTCCGGGATGCGCTATGTCTCCGATATGGATTGCACCTGAAAGGAATGACTCAAACTTGTGAGTGTGGCGCAGCAAATGATATCGACCATTCCTTGATTTGTAAGTTGGGTGGTTTCGTCATAATGCATCACAACGCTGTCCGCGACGTCGAAGCCGGCTTTTTACGTAACGTGTGCAAGGATGTGAGCGTTGAGCCCCGTCTGATCCAATTGACAGGAAATGAAGAACTTGCAAGTGGAAGCAATCTGGAAGACAATGCAAGACTAGATATTTCTTGTCGAGGTTTTTCGGCGCCGCTGCAAAAAATGTTTCTTGACGTCCGTTTCACACACCCGAACGCTCCAAGTAATAGGAACCGAAAACTGAAGCCACTCCTAAAGACTCATGAGAATCGGAAAAAAGTCGAATACAATGACCGGGTTCTGCAGGTAGAGCATGCCTCTTTTACCCCCTCGATTTTTGCGACCAACGGCGCCATGGGTGAGGAGGCAGAGCGATATCATGCTATACTGGCGGAAAAAATGAGTGAGAAGCTGAACTGTACGTATGCGGACACTATGACTATATCCGGAAGAAGCTCTCCTTCACCATCCTGAAAACTGCCTTGATAGCCTTGAGAGGACACCGGAAGAAACAGCAATACACGTCTTGTAAAACCCGAGACACCGACATAAACATTTTGTGCCACAATCAATAAACCTTCCTCATCGATTATCATTCCAGCATAAATTGTACACTTTCAGTATTTCTCTATAATTTATACCGATGGTTAATGCAAAACCTTTTCCGAGAGTTAAATTAATAACATCTAAATTTGTTTTCAGATCATGAGAAGGTAGGAGTTGAGGGAAACGGTTGATCCATCTTCGATGGAGATGGTGATTTTTATCTACTGAACAAAAACAATAGTAATATAATAAATTAGTAGCCCTGTTTTTAGGAGTAATCTCGTGGTCTGGGGATCCTCATGTAACATTCGTCTACTGTAGTCACACATGAGGCTTAAGAAAAATAGACCCTATAACCATTGGCTCAAGAGTCAGGGACACTATCTCTTGTGTTTTTCTACCTCAAATCAGTCGGAGCCAATTTGGTTCGCTTGTGACATGAGACTACGACCCGTTACAGCTTAAAGGCTACTACCAAAATATCCCCCCACTCTAGAAATAAGAACGTCCCCATACTTAGGTCTCTAGATACCCAAAATACATGAACGCCGTTAAAAACCGGGTCAGAACAATCCGCTAAGTTACTTTTTATCAGACAGTGGAACTTTGATCCATTTCAGATGGATCAAACTAAAACTCGCCTTACCTCAACATAACAATCATAAAACACACTCTAGAAATTTAAATTGAGTACTCACATCGTAGCACGCTCAAGAACTGGGAGTAATTAAGTCGGTAATCAACTCGAGAATTAAATAATGTAACTAAATGAGTTTAATGTTTCTCAGTTTCAATAACAGGACCAAGTTTGAACTCTAGATTATGGTTTCTCGTGAACCATTGGGAACTCAAGCTGCCCACCTTTCCATCGAAGGTTCACTCTAGTCCAGTTTGAATGATAATCCAGTCGAGTAATAATAGTCCAATTCTCGGGAATACGCTTCCTTCTGTTTCAGATAGGACAGCTCTACTCTAGTTTTATTGTGACGGAAATTGCGAATGGCAATTTCCTACTGCTTTGTCTGGCAACTTTCCCGCGATTGTTACTCGATCGTTCTGATTTCTCTTTTTCGGTTTTCAGTTATCGCGAGAAAATCGTGCATGACAGGCTCCATTCGAATTTTTGAAAAATCAAACTTCACTCCAAAATTAAGCGTTCTCGTTTTTCTCAAGGTCAAACTTCCAAATATGACCGACTGGCACATACTCCCCGGACTCAAGATCGATGTCCTCAACGCGTGCTGTCGTCTGCCAGTGACTCCCAGAAAACCGAGTGTTGCTCAAGGTACAGTGCCAGTGGTCATTTACAGAAGTTTGCAGCAGACTTAAGCTTATCTACACCCCAAAATTCACGGCCATGTAAAAGTTTCACACTATCGCTAAACAGCAATCAAAATCTGCACACACCTGCATCCTTGAATTCTCGCTTTTCAAGCCAATTATTTAAAATTTCTTTTGTCCCATTCAATCAGGAAATTGTCATGCAGCATTTTGATTTATATAGTAAATATAACATATTAATAACAATAACTGATTCGTTAAAATTTCTTTTTCGTGAACCCAGGTTTCATCCGGATTCACACTCAAGCCCCCCTTCCCTCTCAAGACTCAAGATGTCTTTGAACCATCCGCTCATTTCGCACTCTTCGCCTTGGAGGTGCCGTACCCTGAGGTACTAGATACGGCAAACTGTTTCAACAGTTCTTCTTCATCATCGGAGCTAATCACGATCTCCTCCCAAGCCTTCAGCTGTTCATAGGATCGCATCCATTCCCTTTGCTCCTGCAACCTCTTTGCCTGGTTGGGTAGTGCCTTCACCCTAGATTCCCGGTTCAAACAAAAGGAGTTGTGCAGGCTCAGGCTCACGTTCTTCGCCAAGTCCTCCTCTAGTATCGATTCCCTCGCTTTGGTATTGTCTCTAGACATTTTACCTACTCTTTTCCATCCTGTCGTGATCGCATTTCGATGGGTTAACAGGGGTCTCTTTAAAGCTTCCGGCCCAATCTCGGCCTGGAACTGTCGATACTCCTTTTGATGCTTTCTCATGTGATCTTTCGTTGTCATGTATAACCAAGACGTCAGTGTCGCTCAAAACCATGGAAAGTACCTCAAGCAGCTCCATACGTGTCTGACTTCCATTGGTATGGCGAATACTTTGCATGCAGTCTCAAACAATTCGAGTCTCCTGCTGTAGTCTATCGCATACATTGACTCAGCCGTTGGCGTTTTCGCTTCCCGATACTTCGTTATATTCTCTTCTATCCATCTCAGAGCCAGCATCGTACTCACTACTAAGAGCGTCACCTTCTGCCGGTGATCCGGTATTCCGATCGACCGAATTTCTTCCATATCCCACACCAGGCAGAGGTTCTTGTGATCTGGATACCACACCGTTTGTGCCAAACAGTGGCATGGGCATTCTCCATGGGTGATCTCAATGCTCCTGAGGTTACGCTCCCCCGAGGCTTCCAAGAGAAGCTCAAGCTCCATCATTTTCTCATGCATCGTGTCGTTCTCTCCCATGTTTGGAGCACCCCCCACAGATTTTCCGATCACGTTTTGTCTCTCGTGATCGCTTGTGTTCTCACTTTCCAATTTCAAAAGCTCTTCTCCCCAGATTTCACTCAAGTCATCTCTCAACTCTTTCGGTACTGTCCCTCTGATTTTCCTCAACAACTTGTGCGAGTGATGCGATACCCGAGCCAACCTCACGCACTTGGGCACTGAGAAGGCCTTGTCCACCAATATTCTCTGGCTGGATGCTTCCACCATCGCCATGTGCAGTGGGTAGTGGCTTCCGCACAAATTGGCCATCATTGACCCTATCAGGGATTTTGCGTTCAATGGCAGGCCATAAGCTTCGCTCATGGGAAACCCCATTTCCGCCTCGAGACCAACCTTCCAGCTCCGGATATGTTTTTGAGTCACCTGCAACACCCCAGGCTATGATTCCACGCTCAACGCCGTCACTAAATGGTGTTCAGACTCTAGCCTCTCCAGTGACTGCAGACTACACATTCTCGAGAAGAATCCGAGAGCTGTCGCTATGTTCATCGTAGTTCTCGCGTAACACTCCGCCACTATTTGTACTTCACTTTTCTCCCTTTCCGTGATGTCTTCAAACCAAGTAACCAGATCTTCTTTTTGAAAGGACAGTATCCTGACACATGATCGTCCATCGCAGGTGTGCTCTCCACTCCCACACGTAGAATCCAGACAGCTACCCGGCTCCATCTTCTTTGCTGACTCGAGATTGTTCGTCTTTTCGCCTGACTCCTTCATCTGAGGTAAGATCAGTTTGTGCACCACACTCAACTTTGCCAAATCTTCATCTTCCGTTGGTGCTAACCTCACCCGCTCGGTGGTCTCCTCGATCAGACTCGCGTGGGGATGTGGGAACCAGGAGGGTCTTAGTAACTTCCATACCACTCCCAAATTCGTGATCAACAAGCCATTGCCATCACCCATGTTCACTTCAACTCTCTTGTTTGAGCGCGGTATGCTCACCACCTCCGGTGTTTTCTCAAGAATCAGGCCCAGGCTCGGCCTCTCTTTCTCCACCGCGTCTATTTCCACTATTTTTTCTGTCCAAAACTTCAGCAGCTCCGCTACCTCGTGGTTCCTGTGAGCGCCTCCAGTTTCTGAGTCTAAGAAGGGGTTGTAGGCTATCCCCATCACTCCCGACATGTATTGGTATTCCCCCTTCTCACTGAGTCTCGAGTACTGCTCTGGTGAGGCCAGGTTACGGTGAACATCATGTTCTTCTTCGAACTTCTTATTGTAAAACCTCCGTACCTCTTCCAGCTTTCTGTGGTTCTCTAGGGATAGTCTGGAACCATCTTCCTTTTCTATTCGAGTACTCTGATATACGTTTAAGATGATCGTTGAGACTCTCTTTTCCACGGTTCTACTTCCGCTTGCTCTTTGGTAGCACGCCAAGATGGTGCTATCAGACATCATTGACATTATCCATCTCAAGAAACATGTGGCATCCTTCCTCCTAGCCAGGCTCAAGCCTGAATTATCCCTGGCCACGTGCTGCATCAGTGCTTGATACACTTCTAGCTTCTTGCTTCCCAACTTCAACCTGTCATACGAGGTCAGTGTCTCCAACTCTATTCCCACCAGACTCCAGGTGAACATCAATTGTCCTGCGGTTCTAAGGAAGGGATTCGCCATCAATGGCGGTGCTGATGAGGGTGTCCTCATTGCCTCTTCAAAATGATCCTTCAATAAGTTCTGCCAGGACCTCTTCAGCTGGTTCGCCAATTCTATCTTGTTAACCTCAGCCTTTTGCTGGGTGGCCCAATTGCGTCGTTTGCGAGCTACTCCACTGTCCAACTTCTTCAAGCAGTCTTCAATTTCCTTCAATGTCTCGAGAGCTTCCCCATGGCCTGGTGTCCCTTCGAGACCCATTCCTTGCCGACATCCACTTCCCATGTCTGTCCGTCCGTTGAACCTCTCTTCACGTTTATCTTCTGGGGCTTGAAGTCTTCCTCCGATGTCGAACTGGTGGAAGCCTCTATTTCCCTCTCTACTTCGAGTGGTCTTCTGAGCTCCGTGTTGCTCTTGTATGCCGCCGTCTTGCATCGCGCCAAAACCATGGGCGCCGTCTCTCTCAAGTTTCCTTCCGAGACAGCATCCACTGAAGGACTACTCAATCCCTCTACTTCTCTCTTCCTCTTGCGAGTCTTCACATCTCTGCTTGAGGGTGTTGTGGTCATCATCACTGATTCGACCTCTCTGTCTACCTCCAACCCTTCCAACTCTTGCCTCCCCCCTGCTCGAGCCTTAAGGATATTAGTACTTTTAATCATATTACTAGTCCCAACCTTATCCCCTTTTATATCATCAACTATTTTATCTACAGTTTTTTGTTTCAGAGTAGAGCTGTCTTTACATTTTTCTTCTCTAGTCTTTGATCGTGAATTCCTCAGCTCTATCAGCTTGTTCAGCAGCTCCTTTCTCGCCTTCTCATCCAGGCCCGTCCCCATCAGAAGCGGTTCTCCAAACTTCACGACTGTGTCCCAAAGTTCATCCTTGAATTTGTCCAGCGTCGTCTCGCTGCCCACTTCTTGATTGAATTCCTTCAAGAACTTTTGCCAAGCGTCGTCCTCCAGAGTCCCCAGGAACATGTCCTTATTTCCTTCGAATGTATTCTTTTCCCTTTCCTCCGAACTCAAGAGTATCATCCCCATATTGGAGGTCTCGCTCGTCAATGGCAATTCCAGATTCTTCCGGGGAGACGGGGTCAGAGGTGGAGTGGCAGTATCTGCCCAATTCTCCTCACTCAAGTCTTTCAACAGCTCTTGAGTGATGAGCTCCTCACCTGATGGTCTTGGTTCAGGCGTATTCCCCACTTCCATGTCCTCGCTGGCTTCGCTGAGAGTTTCATCCATACTCTCTTCTTCTGACTCAGCTCTTCTTCTCTCGAGAATTCTTTTGAACCGGTTTTCCACGGGTCCACTCCTCTTGTCTCCAGGTGTATCTACTGACAGTGGTGATGGTGTCGCCGGGTCCAATCTCTTGTACTCCGTCAGGGCCACATACAGTTGACCTGCTGCATCCAGTTCTTTTCCCTCCTGTCTCATTTCCACCTGTTCTAAGCCATAGGGTGCCCTATACTTTAGTGTCGCGAATTTCATGTCGTCCACCAATGCAACATGCCCCTCCATCATGATCATCCTGCCATCATCCCATATTGGTAGCATGTTCTCAAGTCCCTCCTGCTCAAGAGCTCTCAAGACCTTTCGCACCTCATATCCGGGGGGCTGCGAGCCTCTCATCTTTTTTGCTTGCGTCGCCCACGAATTTATCTTCGCCTCGCTAGTGTGGAAATAAACCGCCGCCGTATAGCCGACGAACAGGGGGTCCCAGCCATCAGTGAAGTCTTTCTGTATTTCCTCCGTTGTCATCCTCGCAATTATGGATGGAACTACTAAGGGACTGTTCATCCCTAAGGTCATCCTCCTGACTATCGGGAACTCAGACCTGGTGGCTGGCAGGATTTCTTTCTCCATTGTGGCCTCCAGCTCCCTCTTAACCAGTGCAAAGCTGTCCTTCCAAGCAGGAATCCTCAAGATCTCCCGTCCGTCTGCTGCCAGTGGGTTCAAGTTCCAGAACTTGGGATATGTCTCGATGGGGCCCTCGCGTTTGCCTCCCATTCTACATTGCAGCTGTCCCCTGAAGTTGTACACTATCAACTCGGCATCTTTCACTTTTCCAAAGAGTACCGTATTGCTCATTTGTGCCCTGAGCACCTCCTGCCGACACCAATTGAGCGCCGTCCCATCCAGTACGCTGATAAGACTCAAGTGCGTTACAGAGTAACGATACGTTGTCACCAGGGGATCTGGAAATGCGTACGTCACTGCTGGACCGTAAATGCAGGTTACCACCTCCTCTAGACCCCGGATTATCCCCATCGGGTCCGACCTCATTGCCAGGCACAGGTCCGTCAACAGAGGCATACCTCCATTCATCTTCTTCCACTCTTCTCTCGATTTTGGGTTCTTCTCTTCACCCGTCATGTGCCGATTCTGCATCATGAGGTATTGCACTAACAGCGTCTTCAACCCCGCGGCACACTTGTAGGAATAGGTGTCGATACTCGAGTGCACCTTCCCCATTGACAGGGGCTCCCCATATTTCATCAATCGATGAAATGACACCAGTTCCCCATGGGTTAAGAGCACTAGTGCCAGATACCCATCAACCCGAAGTGTCTCCACTCCTCGACTAAACATGTACGCTGGGCCCATGTTGAACAAGTATCTGGGGTAGACCAGATATAAAGCCAAGAGCAAGCTGATGGGCATGCCCAGTATCTCCTGCACGAAGGCTCCAAAGATAGTCGCTTTGGTGCCGAACATTTCCGCCATGAATTCTTTCCCCCAGCAAGGACTCAAGAACTTAAGAATCTCATGATCCCTTCTAGTCCTCAGCTCACCCTCTGCGTGCTCTCTCCAGAACCCTCCAATCGTCACTTCATTGGCTGCCGAGACAAATCTAGCCACCGTCATCTCTCTTCCTTCGGCCAGCTCCAGTTGTTTCTCCAGAAACTCCAGACTTGTTTCACGAGGGGTGGTGCTTCCTCCCTCGTCTTATTCGTGGCGTTCTCCAGCCTTGGTGTCAAAAATTGCCACCAGCCATTCTCTTGCGTCAGACGATATGCCATCGATTCTAATTGTTTCTCCGTGTCGGCCACATTTTTTCTCTCGTTGCTCGGACCTCTAGACTTGCCGGTGGAACCTGTGATCTTCACCTCCATGCTCCGAAACCACAAGCTGGCCGTCAATTGGTTTATCGCCGGGTGATCGTCCCCAATGACTGGGCTGAACTTGAGTTGCCTGGCAAAGTTCGATATCTCTAGCAAGAGCACCTCGTCCAATACGATCAGGATGTCGGCTAATCCATAACAGCCCCTCAGTGCATGAGATATGTCCGCCCATGCCGCTGCCAACTCTGACTTGCGGAGCCTCAGGTTCGATGGCTCCAATTCCCGATTGGGGGCTGCCATTAGAATTCGCCATTCGTTTCCCTCTGCTATCAGGATCAAGACCGCGTACACGAATTGTAGGGCGGGTGGCATGTTCGCGTATCCAGGGGATGTAGTGAACACCACCTTCGTCTTGGAGCCGAATCTCGAGACAACATTCTCTTGCACCTCATTCATCGCCGCAAACGACGTTTGAATGGCTTCCCATATCTTCCTCGGTGTTGGTTCATTGCCCTTCAGCTGCTCAAGAAGTCCCGCCGCGTGCAGATGATCATTCATTCCTGCAAACAATAACAGCTCAGGCTCACAGGGCATCTCCGACTTTGTTCCCACCACTAGAGTTAACATCTGGTTTAGTTCGGCTCCTGGCAAAGAGTATATCAGAGTCTCCGGCCAAAACAGCTTAGGAGACGTTCCTTCGAAGTCTGATCCCGCCACAATGACTACCCTTGCAGCAGCTGGATCTGCTCTATCGTAAACTGCCAAAGTCTTGGCCAGCTGGGTGCTCCCACAGGGCTTCCCGTACCTGGGATCTTCCGCCAATTTCGAGCCTTCGTACGCGGCATCTGGCAATTCCATTTCCCCCGGATTCAGCAGCTTGTCCACCACCCTCAATTGTGCCGGGGTCGCCAATCTGATCCTGGCGATGCTCGTTCGGTGTTTGGGGGGTTCTGCTATGAGTCCAGGACTCCCCAGCAGCTTGAGAGGTCTATAGTTGATGGGTCCCATGATCGCTTTCGTGGGAATTCCGGTCAGGTCCGCGGTCTCCATCAGTTTTGCTCTCGAGAAGTGCGTCTCATGAGCCTTCAACCAGTCCACGCAATGGTGTCTGCTCAAGTCTTCGTGCGACACTCGTTCAATACCCAGAGTCTCCGCCAATTCTCGCCTGCATTCCAAACCTTCTAGGTCCAGCCCTTTCACCTTCTCTGGATATCTCAAGCGAGCGGTCTCCATAGGCCTCTCCACCCGCTTGCTCTCTGCCACTACCACTGAGGATATTGCCGAACCTGGAGGCGTTGATGACGTCACCTCCTCAGACTCCATTGGCGTGGCACTCGGCAATCTGGCCTGGTTGCTCCTTGAGCTGTCTCTAGTGTCGACCCTCGGTCCCAAACGACTAGACAAGGCCCTCGAGGCAAGGAATGGTGGGTTCGGAGGTGGCGCCAATGTGAATTGGGTCGTCTCTAGCAGATCCGCCTCTAGCGCATTTATGTGTCCTTGAAAGACGTCATTCAGCCACTCTGCTCCCCTCGGTCTGTCGAAGTGGATTCTATCACTGGAGGTGTCTTCAGGGAATCCCGCTTGCTCCATGTGCTCCGCCACGTCCAACAATCTGATGGGGAGCACACTCTTCCGGTGGATTTCTCGGATCACCCCGTTTAGGTTCCGCACCTTCTCGTTCATTTCCAAGGCGTGCTGATCGAACTTCACGTTATAAGGGACAGTACATACTGTCAACAGGATGGGATCCATCTGGATCCTCAGTTCCTCAAGAAGGCAGCTCATCTTGTCGTGCAGCCTCGTTACTTTCCTCGCTTCTCCCCTTGATACATCATTCGTTCCGATCATCAGGGTCACCGTGTATACTTTTGTCATTCCTAGCATCTCAAGCGTTGCCAATATCTGTGGCGTGGCAGCTCCAGCGAAACTCAAGATTCCTGTCTGCCAGTGCGATTGAATCCGGGTCAACACCCGCAATAGGCTGTCCCCTATAATCAGGTGGACCGCGCCTTCTGGCACACGGGGTGGCGCAAGATATTCCACCCAGGCTGCATCATGAAAGCAATCCCTCCTGGCCTTCTGTTCCGCATTCCAATCCAGCCGATTGTGCCTGTGTCACCTCTTTTCGGTGTTCTTCTTATAACTCGAGATCATGACGCTCCTGACCGGCTGTTCCCTCCACGTTGGAGGAAGCTCCGCCCTTGCCGAACTTTCAAAACTTCTCTGCCGCAATCTCTCGCTCAGCTCCTTCAGACGCGATGAGCTGCCGCTCACCTGACTACCGCTCGAGGTCGAGGTTGGGGTATATCCCGGCAGTACCACATCCATCAGCGGGCGTATGGGTTGCGTTTCTAAGCTACGCAAGGAGGACGTTGCTTCATTCGGTATCCAGACTTCCAACCCTTCACTCATGTGTTCTCGAGCCTCGCGGTCAAGGTTGAACCGTCCTCTTGCCCTAGGGGCTTCATCCACTTCCATGCGTGATTCTGGCCTCGAGCTGGTAACCACTCGCTCCTTTGGCCTGGCTCCCTTCTGTGCATCAAGTTCACGTTGTCGTTGTTCTATTCTCTCCATCTCCGACTTCAGTTGCTCACAATTCGCGGCATTCTCCCGCATCCTTATTTCCTGCTGATGTTCAGCCCGCAGCATCTCAAGCAACCTCAGAGTCTGATCTCGTTCGTTGACCGCCTGGTCCCTTTCCAGCTGAGCCTTTTCCCGATCCAGCTTAGCCTGATCCCGATCGAGGTTCGCCTTGTTCCTTTCCCTCTGCGTCTTCTCGAGCTCTTTCTTTACAACACCAAGATCCGGATATGCCTCAGTCGTCTGTTGCGCTCGCATCATCGATGGCATCTTACTCGAGCTCTGGCCTGTCGATCTTGCTGACGGCCTAGTTGGTAGTGGGAATTCTCCTGCGCTATATTCGGTATTGTTACTCAGGCCAGGATTCCTTGCCAAGTCAAAACCCCTTACTCCTCCATCCACATTCCAAGACAACCATCTGGTCTGTTCCTGATTTGATATTCCCTCGGTGGTGTAGCCGACCATCAAGACAGCCTCCGTCGCAGACTCCCTGCACTCACCCTGTTCTTCCATTTGGAGGATGGCATTCAGCATCAAAGCCATTCTCTCGTATAATCTATCTGGGTATAATCCAGGTCCCTCAGGCGTCTGTACAGCTCATCGAGAGTAGGCTTCTTCAGGGCCGCGGGCATGGATTTCCAGAACCTGGCTGCCATTCTCTGTGACTTCGGGATGTATTCAAGTATTAACCAGCTCAAGAATTACCTTACCGACTCAAGAATTACCCAACTCAAGAATTCTCTAGAAATGTTCCCTTGCAAATACTTGCTGCAGGTGTCGATTATCGCGAGTTCAATCAAGACTTCCCTTTCTGTCTCTCGCTTGAGTATAGTTGGATTTTCAACTTTGTTTATCAAAATTGGTCTGAAAACAGAAACCATATTAAGACTTAATATGTCATGTTCCTAACCTAGAAACCCCCCTTTTACCAGTATGGTTAAAATCTTATCATTTTCATTCCACTTAAAACAATTCAATTGGAATTTCCTTAAAAGCATGCAGATTCATTTTATGTTTTAGCACCGTTAATCCTTCTAAAATCAATTGTCATGCAAATCGCGTCTTAAGATCCCTTTACCTGTGCCGCACCCCAGTACCTAACTCAAGACTCCTCTCTCACGCCCAACTCGAGACCTCCGTGTGCCCAACTCAGGCGATGCTCAAGTTGTATTTCTTGTGAAGATACACCATTATCTCAGTTTCCGCGAAGACTACGTGTAGGATAGCGTACAATTCCCTTGAGCTCAGTTTGCCCCTGTTTGGGTCATACACCGGCATTGAGACCTCCGTTATTCCTCTTTCAATCATGAAGTCTCGTAGTCTTGTTATTGCCAACATCACGTGTTCGGGATCAATTGTGTTCCTGTCATTGACCCTCGTCACTAGGAAGCACAGATATTTGCCCGGGACTTGTGCTACTGATGGTGGAAGCGCTGCCATCCCTCCCAGTCCTGGTCTCTGTCTGAGCAGAAACTCCACATTCTGGTACTCTCTTTTGAAGTCAGCTTCCAATCTTGATTTGAAACTCATGTCCGCCGTGACGCAGATCGCGCTAGTCCTGTTTGACAGGATGAAGTCGCTATCCGTTATCATGATGTTTTCCGAGTACTCATTGGGTATTTCAAACTTCGTTTTGAAATTCCGACCTATGGTAGGCTCTGGCTCTTCTTCTTCCAGTTCCAATTCGCTTGTTTCTCTCACTTCCTTGAGCTTCTTTATCATCAAATTTTCGGTGTGGGTAAGTCCTACTCCCACTCCCCGGACAAAAATTTATCGACGTCCCCGTCGATGTTGTCGGGTCTGAATTGTCCGGAGGAATGTCCAGTGGCCTGTCTGTTGCAGTCCATCCGAAAAGAGGGTCCTCTGTCTTCATATAATTTGCCGATGACACGTCGACTTGTTGAATGCTTTGTCCTTCGTGGCTCTCGTCTTTGACATCGCGCATCCACTCTAGTATCCTCAAGTTCGTGTTCTCCCTCCTCTCTATCTCACTCTGTTCGAGATCCGTCTCCAATTCTGGTGTCGAGTAGTCTTCTTGCGGATAGTGTCCACCATCGTCATTGACCTGCCATTCCTCTTCGGCTTCCAGTTCGCCTGCACTCAGTAGTTCCTCGCCCAATTTGTCTGGCTGTATCTTATCGATCAAGAAGTCATCCCCGTATCTGTTGTACCTCATGCTGGTCCGTTTACGATTGCCAGTCCTGGTCCCCGGTGGTATTGGTCGATCTGGCTCCATCCACTTCGGCACCTCATCTTGCTCCGGGTCGTTCCAGTCTTCTTCTACAAACGATCCTGCTTCAGACTCCACCTCTATCTTTTCATTGTTGTCCAAACTCAAGTTCTCATTACCATCATTTTTTTCTCTGGTGCCTTTTTCATTCACTTCACACGCTGGCTCTACCACCAGGTACTCGAGACCCTCTATGTCCTTCGGTATGCACCAGTCCTCCGGGGACGGAACGTGAGGCTTCAGATTTTCATAATGTGCTGCTCGCCCAGTACTCAAGCAGTAGAACCGTCCTTGTTGTTGAATTTCCGTTATCATGAATGGTCCCCTCCACTTCTTGAGTAGTTTCTTCGTTCCCTTGGGTGGTATGACATTTTGAAAGACCCACACGTATTGGCCCACCTCATATGGCTTTGCTTGTAATATTTTTTCGTCATATTTTCTGCGTTGCCTCATTTGCGCTTGCGCCGTGTTCCTCCTGCATAGCTCGTTTAGCTCCTGTTGTCTTTTGATCGCTTCTTTCACGTATGCCTGAGGCGACGTCCTTTTCCCCTCGTATTCCGGGTAAAAGAATGTCAGAGGCATTGCTCTCTCCCTGCCCGTCAACATCATGAAGGGACTGATGCCCGTCGTTGAGTGCTGTGTACTGTTGTCGGCCCCTACTACCTGTGGCAGGTATTTATCCCAGTCCGTCATGTATCTTGAGCAGTACACCCTTAACATGTTGACCAGTGTCCTGTTCTGTCTCTCTGCCAACCCGTTGGTCTGTGGATGGTAGGTTGTCGAGTGTGCTTGAGCAATGTGCGATCTCCCCATCAATTCTTTTGTCAAGTCCCCCACAAAAGCTTCGCCGTTGTCCGTCTGGAAAGTCATTGGACAACCATACCGCGATATCCAATGCGTTATCAGATGATCACATGTCTCCTCGGCCGAGGTTGTCTGGCACGGAACCGCTTCCTCCAACTTTGTGAAGTGATCTATTATAACCAGTATCTGGTTATATCCCGACTCCGTCATGCAGATTTTTTGATGGTCTATCTGCACCACTTCATTGAACTCTGAGCTCTCGACGGACTTGAGGGGAAACATCATCTTCCTTGGGTCTTTTAACGGGAGGCATGCCAAGCAGGCATTCACCCATCTCTCGCAAGCTTTTCTCATTCCTGGCCAATCAAACCTGTGAAGTATCCTTTGTTGTACTTTATCTATCCCCTGGTGCCCCATCTGGTCGTGCGATCTGAAAAGCACCTCCGTTTGATACAATTGTGGTAGTATGATGAGGTTGTGTTTGTGTAATATCTTCTCTTCGTCTTTCCTCTTGCATGCTACCACCCCATCAGCTGTGTGATAGAGTAAGTCTTTCTTTTCTTTGTAGAACTGGCTCAAGATCTTATAGCTGTCTTCCTCGAGTTCCCCTTTCTCCTTGACCCCCGACTGGATCCATTTGGAGAGGTTATTTGTCATTTTGTCATTCTTTTGGGCTCTTATTAGGTCTGACAGCCTATATCTTGCCTTGACATGCTCCTTTAGCGCCATGATCTGTCCATTCATCTCACCAGGGTTGTGGATGTCATCACTCAGCTTCACCCATATCATCCTTTTCACGATTTTTATATCATCTTCTGGCACCAGATTCGTTCTGACGTTTGAGTTGCATGATAATTCCCTGAATGGATTCCTTGAAACCGCAATTTTCTCAAGTTCTTCACCACCTCGTATCTCCTGTACGTCCAGATTGTACGTTCCCGAAGATGGATCCGTCTGTAACTCCCTGTCGTGGTGCCTTGTCTTCTCTTCCGCCAATATCATGCACAGACTGTCTTGGTTTTCGCTGCTCTCATCCGAGTCTTCATCCCATTCTTCACGCTCCCCGGACAATTTTCCTTCTCCGGTTTCTTCTTCCGTGAACATGGAACACTCCCCGGACTCTTGACCTATTCCCAGGTGTTCAGTATCTTCTTTGAACGTCACTTTCTTTTTCCTAACCTTGGTCTGCTCCAGAATGTTTTCGGGGATTTTTTCAACTAGTGACCGCACGACATCTTTGCTGTCAGTGACGCTTCCTCTTGAGGAGTCGGTATTGTTCACTGCCTCTTTTCTCCGAAGTATAGTGACTTCCGGTTCCTCTTGACCCTTCTCTTGGATCACGGGCTTATCATCTGATAGTTTCTCGAGCAACCTCATTAAGTCATCATCTATCTGTGCAGTTCCTGCTTCCACCTGGTTAAGATCATAGCCTTTTGCCTTGAGCGTCTCCTTCACGATCTTCGACTTGAGTATAATCTCAATCGGAATACTCTTGCTCTTCTTCAAGATGGTCTTCTCTGGAGGCTCTTTAGGCAATTCAGGATGATCTTCTATAGGTTTGCCTGACTTGTCCAGCCATCTCGTGAGTGGAAGACTGTCGTACGTTTCCTTGTCCATGAAGGAGAAGCCATCTTTGATTTCAGGTCTGTCTGCCTCTCTTTGCTCTTGTCTCTCATAGAACTCCGTCTTCTTACTCAAGCTGTCGGCATTCTGATGTTTATCTCGTGTTCTATGCTCAATTATCATGTTGTATCCGTCCAGGCGAACTATCCACCTCCCAATGTAACTTTGGTCCATTGAGTACGTTTTCAGCCAGCTCAGTGCTCGATTGTCGACTCGCAACTTGAATGGCTCACTGCCCAGGTATGCCCTGTATTTCTCGACAAAGGTAACCACCGCTTTCGGTGCTCCGTACTTCATTTCCGTGTCACTCAGGACTTTGCTCCCGTACGCTATTGGTCTCAAGACTGTCTTCCCATTCCATTCTTGTTCTTGATGGAGAATTCCAGAAATCGCGACTACCGACGCATCCGTGTCCAGCACGTACATCCCTTTCTCAGTCGGCATACCCAGTACTGGTGCCTCACATAGCTCTTTCTTTATTCTCTGGAATGACTCTTCTGCTGCGTTGTTCCACGTGAACTTCTTGCCCTTGTGTCTCATTAATTGTTGCATCGGGTATACCTTGTCCGCATAGCCTTTGATGAACTCTCTATAATAGTTAGCGAAACCCAGGAAGCTCATCAACTGGTGTTCTGTCTTCGGTGATTTTCAGGTTAGGACTGCTTCCACGGCGTCCGGATCAGGTCTGATGCCGTGCTTGTCTACCATCCTGCCCAAGTATTTTATTGAGTCCTTGAGTATCTCGCACTTTGATGGTTTACACTTTAGCCCCGACCTCTTCATGCATGCAAACACTTCGTCAATTCTCTCAATGTGGTCTTCCAGTGTTGGCGTTGCTATTACCACGTCATCCACGTAGCACATTACCAGGTTGCCATACTTCTTCGTCACGCCTATCAGCGCGTGTGCCATCAACCGCTGAAACGTGGCTGTGGCATTGCAGAGTCCAAACGGCATCCTTTTCCATTGAAACAGACCCAACTCGCAGGCAAACCCTGTCTTGTCCCTGTCCTGCTTCCTTAGTGGTACCTGCCAAAAGGCCGAGCCTAAATCAAGAGTCGTAAAAATTTTGCATCACCTAACTTCGAGAGGCTCTCATCAATCCTAGGTATGGGATAGGCATCCTTCACCGTGACGGATTTCAGGTATCGAAAGTCACAACAAAACCTCAACTGGTCGCCTTTCTTTTTGGCCATCACTACTCCACACGCCCACGGTGACTTGGATGGTTCTATCATGTCATACTCTAGTAACCTCTCGATCTCTTTTCTACACGCGTCCGATTTGTGTGGGGTCATGCGCCTCGCCCCCTCCCTATGTGGTACCGCGTTTTCCTCAAGTTCTATTTCATGCTCAACGAAATTACAACACCCGATATCCGCCTTATGCCTCGAAAAAACTTCCTCGTTCCGCTCTAGTACACCCTTGATGGCTTCGAGCTGTTCATCTTTCAGTTTGTCCCTCAAATGTTCAATCCCCGGCAGAACCGGTTTATCAATTTGCATTTCATCTAGTGTGGGTCGCTCTGGAAAGTTCAAACAGCTCGACAGCCCATCGTCCGTTTCTGACTTAAGTGATTTAATAAGACCTGAAGAATCTTTTATTTTCTGCAATCGTCTCAAGATACAAATTTTGTCCCTATGATTGGGACAATCAACAACTTCATTTTGTTTTGAGTTCTCCGTTGTTTCATATCGGGTTTTAACCGGTAAAGCATATCCCAGTTTCCTCCCTCTCTGTATCGTGATCGGTATATCAAGAGTATTCAACAAGACACTGACGCAGAGGCCGCTCTTCGTTATCGAGAAGGATCTTCCTAAAACAGCAGCACTTTGACAATTAGGATTCGGAACTATACACACTTGCTTGTTGTCACTTAGTTCATTGTAATTTTTCATCCTCAAGCCTACGATTGCCGCTTCATTCGCCTTTAGCCTCACCCTCCTACTCAAGAGTACCGGTGCTTTGGTTTCATTTGCCATTATTAAATTTACCGGTTTGATTGCGTACCTCCTATCCGGGTTCCGTATCCTGAACATTGCGTTATTTAGATCAATCGTTACGTCGAAATTCCTGATGAAGTCTCTGCCCAAAATGAATTGGTCAGATTCATCTAGGTTTTCTACCACGAGAAAGCTCATCCACAGGTTACGTTCCCCCAAATTGAGGGCTATTATCGGCGTCCTGCCCAGCGCACCCGAAGTGCCCCTTTGTTTGCAGCTGACAGCCGTATTCTCGAGTCTATCAAATCACCTTTGTCAAAGCCCATCCGTTCCCAAGTTTAGATTGGTATGACGCTCAAGACTGCTCCCGTATCAAGTAACCCACGTAACTGAGTCTTTTTGCCACTTATGTCTAGCACGTGCCGTGTCACATCTGCCTCCGTCCCGATGTGCATCGCATCTTCTTCAAGCATGGCGCAGTGTCCAATCGATCTCACTTTCAACTCTTCTTTCCCTACGTAGATTTGCCCAATTAGGTCTTCGTCACATGTTATCATTGTCTTGGTATAGATGTTGATTCCATCTATATTTAGCATCACCTCGTGTGGACCATAAGCTTCAGTATGCCTGTTATCAACACGTACCGACTTGCTGCCCCCTCTCGTGAGTAGTGCTCTCAACGCTCTAGAAGTAGTTTGTGGGCTGATACAACTCAAGTAATCTGCGTACACGTCAATGTGCATTATTGTCTGGTCGCTCGGTTCGCTCAAGTTTCTGGTTACCTCGTGATTATCGACATTATTCTAGCCCCGATTTTCGATATGCCGAATGGCTTTCCCGTCACCATTTTTACAGTGTTACAATTCCCGGTCTTTGTCGAGCCCGGTACAGCCTCTGGTGTTGGTTTTGATCCAGCTAATGCTTCGTTGAAATTCTGTCTTTCGATCTCCAGCTTTAGTCGTTGCTCTATTTCTTTCGCAGCCAGATCCTGTTTCACTTTGGTAATTGCTTCCGTCGCCGCTTTCTCATAATTTATCTCTAGAGAGTTCCCGGCTGCGGATTCTATCGCACCATTAACATGTGTTACAGCTTTCACTGTTTTCGTCGGCAATTCCGTGCTTGGTGCTCCTAAGTTCCTAGATTCAATCTCGTTTTGTCTATTCCGCTGATTCTGCACCGCCGCTAATGCCAGCTTATGTTTGAGGTGACTCTGGTCCTTGACCGCTTCCCAGAACAAGGGACAATCCATTGTGAAGTGCCCTTCTTGGTTACAGAAGAAGCATCTCGCTCCTATCTTGATGATTAAGCCACTATAGTACTCGTGTTCCTCCATCTGGCTCATGTCCTCCTCATCCGGTGCGTATCCTAGACTCTTCATGCCTTGTTTGTATGTTTTGCAGTCAGCCACGTGGTGATCCGCCGACCCGCAGTTCGCGCATGATCTGCGCTTGTCCATGTCATCTCTAGGCTTGTACCATGACGACCTCTGGGGTTGGCTTCCCCCTTGCGTGTTTCTGTTTTCTGAATATGAGTATTTCTTGGGCTTCATCAGCATGTATTCCCTTGATTTCTGTCTCATTTCTTCTGGGGTCGGTGCGCTGTCTTTCGACAATGTATAGTATGTTGCTAACATTGTTCTTAAGTCATCACTTTTTACCCCATCAATGAACTTTGAGGCAATGCTAAAGTTTCTTCTGTTTGTCGACTCCTCTGGGTCACTCCTTCTTCTCAAGCTCTCAAGGTCATCTAGGAACCGATCAATTGACTCATCGTCCCTCTGCCTTCTCTTTTCAAATCGCATCATCGCTTGGTGACCATTCATGCCTGACCCGAATCGATTCAGCAATATTTCGAAGATTTTGTCCGCGGTATCGTGTTCTTCTTCTTTCTTTGCAACCACGCATTTTAATGCCGTGCCTTCCAAGTTGCTGAGTATGGCTGTGCATGCTTGTCTTTCATCATTTAAGTTATCTTGCTCTAGGTGTAATCTCATCACTTCCAACCAACTGTCAATGCATCCATCGGAGTCGTCTTTGAATTCTTTTGGCTTCCTGAAAGTTTTTCTTGATTTTCCGTCTCTCCTATCGCTCGAGTCAGTGTTCCTCGTGGCAAAGGCCTCTAGAGTCCTGTTCATCATCTCCCAAGTGCTTGCCCACGTCATGGCATCCGGACCTGCGTTGCTGTTAGCTGTTGAGTCCCCCGGACCACTCATTGTGTTTGATGTTCCATTTTTCATGATTGTTTTTGCAGCCATTGGTGCTGTGCTTACCGCATCCCGGGTTAAAGGCAACGGTGTCGATTGCCGTTTGTTCCTTTGTGGTTCTACAAAGTCAACTCTGGTGCCTTGCGTGCGATCCGCTGCCGGTCTTTCTTGTGAGGTAGAATTTCTCAAGATTGCATCCAATTTCGCCTGTATTGCACACGAACTTTCGGCCTGATTCCTGTTCATTGTGTCTATTCTCTTTTCCAGGCTACCTAATTGGCTGTTGACATCATCCGATCGGTTTTTCAACTGTTGCATATCTTTTTTGATGTTCTTGTCTCGTTCTTCATTGGTGGCATCTACCTTGTCCGACATCTGCTGGAGTCTCTCGTCTGTCGCCTTAGCCAGGTTAAAATAACTATCCAGATACTCGTGTTTGTTGTATTTCAACTCTTTCCTTATTAAGTCTCTATCTTCCTCACTGTACTTTAGTTTCTTGTCGATCTGATTTAGTTTTGTCATCAGGTCGCCAAGCTCAAGAGTAGCTGTTTCATGATCAGCCGTTGTCTTGTTTTCGGCTGTCGCTTCCTTTCTGGCTTGTTCTTCCTTTAGGTCGGCTTCTGTCGCCTTCGTGCTCACTGTCCCAAATGTTCGTGCTCTTTCAGTTTTTGATTCTTCGGCCGTGTTGTCTTTCGATTTCATTCCGACCATCATCGCCAACTTTTCTGTAAAAGATGTCTTCTTTACTTGAGAGTCGTCTTTCACCGTTTCTCGGGTATTGCCTGTTGTGTCTTCCAACGCGTCTATCGGCAAAAACTCCACGGTTTTTGGATTCTGATCTTCCATATGGGGCATCGGTGTGGATTCCGTTGTCTTCTTCTCCCTTTCATCTACGCTCTGGTCTGGTGTCTCTAGATCGATTTCAATTGTGGGCTCCACCTGTTTGTCTTTAGCACCTTCTCTCGTCTTGTTCTCGGTACTACTCCTCGTGCTGACCATGCTAACTGAAAAGTTATCTTTTGTTTTCCTTGGGCCCATTGATGTCGTTCCGAGTTATATTTCGTGTTTGATCCACTTGACCTTTTTTCGAGCACCGGTACCCTACTCCGTCTCGTTATTTCTATTTACAATTGCTCTTATTTGCAATATTATTATTTACACAATTCTATTCTAAGAATAAAATCTATTATGAAATTTTTTTTTTTATATAAAAAGAAATATACAACGTGATAAAAACCTTGTTCCCAGTTCTCTTTCAAAACCTTTCGAGAAACTTTCTTTATTTGTGGTCTCAACCGTACCGGGTTCCGACTAGTATTGTTCTGATCTAATTTTGTCTTAAAACACTTATTGTAATTTTACTTTAATTTTTATACCGTCCCAAGACTTCCAGTTACCGTCCCTACTCTTCTTTGCACCGTCCCAGGCTTCTTTCTACTGTCCCAAGACTGTTCGGTACTGTCCCAGTACTTTCCGTCAGTGTCCCAAGACCCCTGTCCTGAGAGTACTATCCCAGGACCACTGTCCCAGGACTGTCCCAAGAGTACTGCCCCAAGGTTAGTGTCCCAAGACTACAGTCCCAAGACTAGTGTCCCAAGGCTAGTGTACCAAGACTACTGTCCCAAGACTACTGTCCCAAGGCTAGTGTCCCAAGGCTACTGTCCCAAGGCTAGTGTACCAAGACTACTGTCCCAAGACTACTGTCCCAAGGCTAGTGTCCCAAGACCACTGTCCCAAGACTACTGTCCCAAGGCTAGTGTCCCAAGACTACTGTCCCAAGGCTAGTGTCCCAAGGCTAGTGTCCCAAGACCTTTGTCCCAAGACCACTATTCCAAGACCACTGTCCCAAGGCTAGTGTCCCAAGACCACTGTCCCAAGACCACTGTCCCAAGACCACTGTCCCAAGATCCCTGTCCCAAGACCACTGTCCCAAGACCACTGTCCCAAGACCACTGTCCCAAGGCTAGTGTCCCAAGACCACTGTCCCAAGACCACTGTCCCAAGACCACTGTCCCTAGACCCTTGTCCCAAGACCGTACCGTCCCAAGACTGTACTGTTCAAGGCTGTACTGTCCCAAGACTGTACCAAGACTGCTCTGGTCCAAGACTGTCCCAGGACTGCACTGTCCCAAGACTGTCCCCAGACTGCACTGTCCCAAGACTTCTTTGGCGCTGTCCCAAAAGTTCTTTGGCACTGTCCCAAGACTTCCTTGGCACTGTCCCAAGACTTCTCTGGTACTGTCCCAAGACTGTTGACAAGTGTCTGAGCGGTGGGACCTCTTTCTTCTTCGTTATGGGGACTTCTTGATTCACTGTACCTTGTACCACCACTCAAGCTCTAGTAAAACTTTCCCAAAAACCCTCTCTTAAAGACCAAATGCTGACCCCCCTTTTTTTTTTAGTTACATCTTTTTCAATGTTCCAAGCAACTTGAAACCAAAACCTGTGCGCAGGTATTTTGTGATCACCTCTTCGTGTAAAAACTAAACACAAATCCTCACCAAAATGCAACAAAAATTCTAAGCCAGAAAAAGTAATAAAAACAGATAGATGAACCCACCTAAAATTCAAAGGTGACAAATGTCTACCTTTTGTCGAAAAAAAATTGTCTGGTACCTAATTGCCACGCGTTTTCCTCCCCCCAACTAATAATCTTATTGGGTATCACCTGAATTGTCTATGTCCGTCCCCCCCCTACCAATCCGACCAGGGTACCTGCCTTAACTCGAGTTTAAATTTCGATATCCACCTATTATTACCAACGCGTGTTAATGACTAATGTAACTAAATCAACGATGTCGATTAATTAGTTACTCTAGTTTCCCGTCCCCCGCTTTTTACAATTTGCAACCGCCAACCTCTAACCTAACCAGCCCCCCTTCAAACATCCCCCCTTTTTAGCCCCCCTTCTTAAGCCTAAAATTACCTTGAGCGCCGGGTGCTAAACCTCTCAAGAGAAAACCGTAGACCTGTCTCCAGGCCTGCTTAAGTAAAAACGTTCCTCAAAACCGGGGGATTTCGCTTATCCAATTTTACACTTATCTCCTATAATGTAATGTGGATTTTAACGATACCCGTTCTGCCTAATTTGAGAACTCGAGAACTGCCAAATCCTTCTTGGCTACTTTCCCACTCGACTGGTCACCTCTTCCAGTCCAGTCTCCTATTGGTTCAGCTCAAGTGCTCCTGAACCACTTTCCCACTCGGCTGGTCACCTCTTCCAGTCAAGTCTCCTTGTTGTCCAGCTAAGTTCCAAGCTATCTGAAAACCCTTGACAACGCCCCACACTCGGGCACTTTATTGAGGTTACTGGGTTAAATTGCTAGGTTGATCGAAACGATCGAACTTGTAAAACAGTATGGGTATACTATTTAATTAATATAAAGGTTTGATCCAACTAATCTGGTGTCAAAGTCACTGTCTTTTTTCGTTTTATGGTTTTTGTTCCTTTTTCTATTCTTTTTTGGTTTTTGTTTCGCTTTTTGTCTTTTTGCTCGTGTTTTTTCCCCCTAGTTGCCCCCCTTTACTCGGTTAGCTAAGCCTCGTTCGGAGAGCGTGCCAGGAAGTTTTCTCGAGTTTTCTTAAAAAGCTATCACGGTACAACCGGAAGGTTCGCACGTTCCTGCCGAACCGTACCACCGGTACTCTAGAGTGGGCATGCAGCCCGAAGCTGTCTCAAGTGGGTTCGACTCCGTAGTCTTGATGTCGTAAACACCCAGGAGCGCCATAAAAACACTATGTAACATTCGTCTACTGTAGTCACACATGAGGTTTAAGAAAAATAGGCCCTATAACCATTGGCTCAAGAGTCAGGGACACTATCTCTTGTGTTTTTCGACCTCAATTCAGTCGGAGCCAATTTGGTTCGCTTGTGACATGAGACTACGACCCGTTACAGCTTAAAGGCTACTACCAAAATATCCCCCACTCTAGAAATAAGAACGTCCCCATACTTAGGTCTCTAGATACCCAAAATACATGAACGCCGTTAAAAACCGGGTCAGAACAATCCGTTAAGTTTTTTTTTATCAGACAGTGGAACTTTGATCCTTTCAGATGGATCAACCTAAAACTCGCCTTACCTCAACATAACAATCATAAAACACACTCTAGAAATTTAAATTGAGTACTCACATCGTAGCACGCTCAAGAACTGGGAGTAATTAAGTCGGAAATCAACTCGAGAATTAAATAATGTAACTAAATGAGTTTAATGTTTATCAGTTTCAATAACAGGACCAAGTTTGAACACTAGAGTATGGTTTCCCGTGAACCATTGGGACACTCAAGCTGTCCACCATTCCATCGAAGGTTCACTCTAGTCCAGTTTGAATGATAATCCAGTCGAGTAATAATAGTCCAATTCTCGGGAATACGCTTCCTTCTGTTTCAGATAGGACAGCTCTACTCTAGTTTTATTGTGACGGAAATTGCGAATGGCAATTTCCTACTGCTTTGTCTGGCAACTTTCCCGCGATTGTTACTCGATCGTTCTGATTTCTCTTTTTCGGTTTTCAGTTATCGCGAGAAAATCGTGCATGACAGGCTTCATTCGAATTTTTGAAAAATCAAATTTCACTCCAAAATTAAGCGTTCTTGTTTTTCTCAAGGTCAAACTTCCAAATATGACCGACAGGTAGGAGTTGAGGGAAACGGTTGATCCATCTTCGATGGAGATGGTGATTTTTATCTACTGAACAAAACAATAGTAATATAATAATGTAACATTCGTCTACTGCAGTCACATATGAGGCTTAAGAAAAATAGGCCGTATAACCATTGGCTCAAGAGTCAGGGACACTATCTCTTGTGTTTTTCTACCTCAAATCAGTCGGAGCCAATTCGGTTTGCTTGTGACATGAGACTACGACCCGTTACAGCTTAAAGGCTACTACTAAAATATCCCCCCACTCTAGAATTAATAACGTCCCCATACTCAGGTCTCTAGATACCCAAAATACATGAACGCCGTTAAAAACCGGGTCGGAACAATCCGCTAAGTTACTTTTTTATTAGAAAGTGGAACTTTGATCCATTTCAGATGGATCAACCTAAAACTCGCCTTATCTTAACATAATAATCATAAAACACACTCTAGAAATTTAAATTGAGTACTCACATCGTAGCACGCTCAAGAACTGGGAGTAATTAAGTCGGTAATCAACTCGAGAATTAAATAATGTAACTAAATGAGTTTAATGTTTATCAGTTTCAATAACAGGACCAAGTTTGAACTCTAGAGTATGGTTTCTTGTGAACCATTGGGAACTCAAGCTGTCCACCTTTCCATCGAAGGTTCACTCTAGTCCAGTTTGAATGATAATCCAGTCGAGTAATAATAGTCCAATTCTCGGGAATACGCTTCCTTCTGTTTCAGATAGGACAGCTCTACTCTAGTTTTATTGTGACGGAAATTGCGAATGGCAACTTCCTACTGCTTTGTCTGGCAATTTTCCCGCGATTGTATTGTTACTCGATCGTTCTGATTTGTCTTTTTCGGTTTTCAGTTATTGCGAGAAAATCGTGCATGACAGGCTCCATTCGAATTTTTGAAAAATCAAATTTCACTCCAAAATTAAGCGTTCTTGTTTTTCTCAAGGTCAAACTTCCAAATATGACCGACAGGTAGGAGTTGAGGGAAACGGTTGATCCATCTTCGATGGAGATGGTGATTTTTATCTACTGAACAAAAACAATAGTAATATAATATTGTAACATTCGTCTACTGCAGTCACATATGAGGCTTAAGAAAAATAGGCCCTATAACCATTGGCTCAAGAGTCAGGGACACTATCTCTTGTGTTTTTCTACCTCAAATCAGTCGGAGCCAATTCGGTTCGCTTGTGACATGAGACTACGACCCGTTACAGCTTAAAGGCTACTACTAAAATATCCCCCCACTCTAGAATTAATAACGTCCCCATACTCAGGTCTCTAGATACCCAAAATACATGAACGCCGTTAAAAACCGGGTCGGAACAATCCGCTAAGTTACTTTTTTATTAGACAGTGGAACTTTGATCCATTTCAGCTGGAACTTTGATCCATTTCAGATGGATCAACCTAAAACTCGCCTTACCTCAACATAATAATCATAAAACACACTCTAGAAATTTAAATTTGTACTCACATTGTAGCACGCTCAAGAACTGGGAGTAATCAAGTCGGTAATCAACTCGAGAATTAAGTAATGTAATTAAAATGAGTTTGATTTTTGTCAGTTTTAACAACAAGAACAAGTTTGTACTCTAGACTATAATTTCTCGTGAACCATTGGGACACTCAAGCTGTCCACCTTTCCACCGAAGGTTCACTCTAGTCCAGTTTAGAATAATACTCCAGTCAAGTGACAATAATCCAGTTCGTGGGAATACTCTTGTCTCTGTTTCGAATGGGACAGCTCTACTCTAGGTTATTACTGTGGCGGAAATTGCGAATAGCATTTTCCTACTGATTTTTCTTGCAACTTTCCCGCGATTTTTGTTCGATCGTTCTAAATTCTCTTCTTCGGTTTTTAGTTATCGCGAGAAAATCGTGCATGACAGGCTCCATTCGAATTTTTGAAAAATTAAATTTCACCCCAAAATTGAGTGCTCTTGCTTTTCTCAAGGTCAAACTTCCAAATATGACCGACTGGCACATACTCCCCGGACTCAAGATCGATGTCCTCATCGCGTGCTGTCGTCTGCCAGTGAGTCCCAGAAATCCGAGTGTTGCTCAAGGTACAGTGCCAGTGGTCATTTACAGAAGTTTGCAGCAGACTTAAGCTTATCTACACCCCAAAATTCACGGCCATGTAAAATTTTCACACTATCGCTAAACAGCAATCAAAATCTGCACACACCTGCACCCTTGAATTCTCGCTTTTTAAGCCAATCATTTAAAATTTCTTTTGTCCGATTCAATCAGGAATTTGTCATGCAGCATTTTGATTTATATAGTAAATATAGTATATTAATAACAATATTTGATTCGTTAAAATTTCTTTTTCGTGAAACCAGTTTTCACCCGGATCCACACTCAAGCCCCCTTTCCCTCTCAAGACTTCAAGATCCATTCGAGCCATCCGCTCATCTCGCACTCTTCGCCTTAGAGTTGCCGTCTCCTGAAGGACTGGATACGGCAAACTGTCTCAACAGTTCTTCTTCATCATCGGAGCTAATCACGATCTCCTCCCAAGCCTTCAGCTGTTCACAGGATCGCATCCATTCTCTTTGTTCCTGCAACCTCTTCGCCTGGTTGGGTAGTGCCTTCACCCTAGATTCCCGGTTCAAACAAAAGGAGTTGTGTAGGCTCAAGCTCACGTTCTTCGCCAAGTCTTCCTCTAGTATTGATTCCCTCGCTTTGGTATTGTCTCTAGACATTTTACCCACTCTCTTCCATCCTGTCGTGATCGCATTTCGATGGGTTAACAGGGGTCTCTTGAAAGCTTCTGGCCCAATCTCGGCCTGGAACTGTCGATACTCCTTTTGATGCTTTCTCATGTGATCTTTCGTTGTCATGTACAACCAAGACGTCAGTGTCGCCCGAAACCATGGAAAGTACCTCAAACGGCTCCATACGTGTCTGACTTCCGTTGGTATGGCGAATATTTTGCACGCAGTCTCAAACAACTCGAGTCTCCTGCTGTAGTCTATCGCGTATATTGACTCAGCTGTTGGCGTCGTCGCTTCCCGATACTTCGTTATGTTCTCTTCTATCCATCTCAGAGCCAACATCACACTCACTACTAAGAGCGTCACCTTCTGCCGGTGATCCGGTAGTCCGATCGACCGAATTTCTTCCATATCCCACACCAGACAAAGGTTCTTGTGGTCTGGATACCACACCGTTTGTGCCAAACAGTGGCATGGGCATTCTCCATGGGTGATCTCAATGCTCCTGAGGTTACGCTCCCCCGAGGCTTCCACGAGAGGCTCAAGCTCTATCATTTTCTCATGCATCGTGTCGTTATCTTCCATGTTTGGAGCACCTCCCCCAGGTTTTCCGATCACGTTTTGTCTCTCGTGATCGCTTGTGTTCTCACTCTCCAACTTCAAAAGTTCTTCTCCCCAGATTTCGCTCAAGTCATCTCTCAACTCTTTTGGTACTGTCCCTCTGATTTTCCTCAACAACTTGTGCGAGTGATGCGATACTCGAGCCAACCTCACGCACTTGGGCACTGAGAAGGCCTTGTCCACCAATATTCTCTGTTTGGATGCTTCCACCATCGCCATGTGCAGTGGGTAGTGGCTTCCGCACAAATTGGCCATCATTGACCCTATCAAGGATTTTGCGTTCAATGGCAGGTCATAAGGTTCGCTCATGGGAAACCCCATTTCTGCCTCGAGACCGACCTTCCAGCTCCGGATATGTTTTTGAGTCACCTGCAACACTCCCGGCCATGATTCCACGCTCAACGCCGTCACTAAATGGTGTTCAGACTCTAGCCTCTCCAGTGACTGCAGACTACACATTCTCGAGAAGAATCCGAGAGCTGTCGCTATGTTCACTGTAGTTCTGGCGTAACACTCCGCCACTATTTGTACTTCACTTTTCTCCCTTTCCGTGATGTCTTCAAACCAAGTAACCAGATCTTCTTTTTGAAAGGACAATATCCTGACACATGATCTTCCATCGCAGGTGTGCTCTCCACTCCCACACGTAGAATCCAGACAGCTACCCGGCTCCATCTTCTTTGTTGACTCGAGACTGTTCGTTTTTTCGCCTGACACCTTCATCTGAGGTAAGATCAGTTTGTGTACCACACTCAACTTCGCCAAATCTTCATCTTCCGTTGGAGCTAACCTCACCCGTTCGGTGGTCTCCTCGATCAGACTTGCGTGGGGATGTGGGCACCAGGAGGGTCTTAGTAACTTCCATACCACTCCCAAGTTCGTGATCAGCAAGCCATTGCCATCACCCATGTTCACTTCAACTCTCTTGTTTGAGCGCGGTGTGCTCACCATCTCCGGTGTTTTCTCAAGAATCAGGCCCAGGCTCGGCCCCTCTTTCTCCACCCCATCTATTTCAATTATTCTTTCTGTCCAAAACTTCAGTAGCTCCGCCACCTCGTGGTTCCTGTGAGCGCCTCCAGTTTCTGAGTCTAAGAAGGGGTTGTAGGCTATTCCCATCACTCCTGACACGTATTGGTATTCCCCTTCTCGCTGGGTCTCGAGTACTTCTCTGACGAGGCCAGGTTACGGTGAATATCATGCTCTTCTTCGAATTTCTTATTATAGAACCTCCGTACCTCGTCTAGCTTTCTGTGGTTCTCTAGGGATAGTCTGGAACCATCTTCCTTTTCTATCCCTGTACTCTGATACACGTTCAAGATGATCGTTGAGACTCTTTTTTCCATGGTTTTACTCCCGCTTGCTCTCTGGTGGCATGCCAAGATGGTACTATCAGACATCATTGACATTATCCATCTCAAGAAACATGTGGCATCCTTTCTCCTAGCCAGGCTCAAGCCTGAATTGTCCCTGGCCACGTGTTGCATCAATGCTTGATACACATCTAGCTTCTTGCTTCCCAACTTCAGCCTGTCATACGAGGTCAATGTCTCCAACTCTATTCCCACCAGACTCCAGGTGAACATTAATTGTCCTGCAGTTCTAACGAAGGGATTCGCCATTAATGGCGGTGCTGATGAGGGTGACCTCATTGCCTCTGCAAAATGATCCTTCAACAAGTTCTGCCAGGACCTCTTCAGCTGATTCGCCATTTCTATTTTATTAACCTCGGCCTTTTGCTGGGTGGCCCAATTGCGTCGCTTGCGAGCTACTCCACTGTCCAACTTCTTCAAGCAGTCCTCCATTTCCTTCAATGTCTCGAGGGCCACCCACCACGTCCGGGAGGTGTTCTTCGTCTTGTTCCTCTCCAATGGATCACTCGCCACTTGCTTGCCCGTGGCCTGGTGTGCCTTCGAGATCCATTCTTTGCCGACATCCACTTCCCATGTCTGTCCGTTCGTTGAACCTCTCTTTACGTTTATCTTCTGAGGCTTGAAGTCTTCCTCCGATGTCGAACTGGTGGAAACCTCTATTTCCCTCTCTACTTCAAGTGGTCTTCTGAGCTGCGAGCTGCTCTTGTATGCCGCCGTCTTGCATCGAGCCAAAACCATGGGCGCCGTCTCTCTCAAGTTTCCTTCCGAAACAGCATCTACTGAAGGACTACCCAATCCCTCCACTTCTCTCTTCCTCTTGCGAGTCTTCACATCTCTGCTTGAGGGTGTCGTGGCTATCATCACTGATTCGACCTCTCTGTCTACCCCCAATCCTTCCAACTCTTGCCTCCCCCTGCTCGAGCCTTAAGGATATTAGTACTTTTAATCATATTACTAGTCCCAACCTTATCCCTTTTTATATCATCAACTATTTTATCTACAGTTTATTGTTTCAGAGTAGAGCTGTCCTCACATTTCTCTTCTCTAGTCTTCGATCGTGAATTCCTCAGCTCTACCAGCTTGCTCAGCAGCTCTTTTCTCGCCTCCTCATCCAGGCCCGTTCCTATCAGAAGCGGTTCTCCAAATCTTACGACTGTGTCCCACAGATCCTCCTTGAATTTGTCCAGCGTCGTCTCGCTGCCCACTTCTTGATTGAATTCTTCCAAGAACTCCTGCCAAGCATCGTCCTTCAGGGACCCCAGGAACATGTCCCTGTTCCCTTCGAAAGTGTTCTTTTCCCTTTCCTCCGAGCTCAAGAGTATCATCCCCATATTGAAGGTCTCATTTGCCAATGGCAATTCCAGATTCTTCCGGGGGGACGGATTCAGAGGTGGGGTGGCAGTATCTGCCCAATTCTCCTCGTTCAAGTCTTTCAACAGCTCTTGAGTGGTGAGCTCCTCCCCTGATGGCCCTGGTTCAGGCGTATTCCCCACTTCCATGTCTTCACCGGCTTCACTGAGAGTTTCATCCATACTCTCTTCTTCTGACTCATGTCTCCTTCTCTCGAGAATTCTTTTGAACCGGTCCTCAACGGGTCCACTCCTCTTGTCTCCAGGCGTGTCCACTGACAGTGGTGATGGTGTCGTAGGGTCCAATTTCTTGTATTCCGTCAGGGCTACGTGCAGTTGACCTGCTGCATCTAGTTCTTTTCCCTCCTGTCTCATTTCCACCTGTTCTAAGCCATAGGGTGCCCTGTATTTTCTCGTTGCAAATTTCATGTCGTCCACCAATGCGACGTGCCCCTCCATCATGATCATCCTGCCATCATCCCATATTGGTAGCATGTTCTCTAGTCCTTGCTGCTCAAGAGCTCTCAAGACCTTCCGCACCTCATATCCGGGGGGCTGCGAACCTCTCATCTTTTTCGCTTGCGTCGTCCACGAATTTATCTTCGCCTCGCTAGTATGGAAGTAGACCGCCGCCGTGTAGCCGATGAACAGGGGATCCCAGCCATCAGTGAAACACTTCTGCATTTCCTCCGTCGTCATCCTCGCCATGATGGAGGGAACTACCAGGGGACTGTTCATCCCCAAGGTCATCCTCCTGACTACCGGAAACTCGGGCATGGCGGCTGGAAGGATTTCTTTCTCCATTATGGCCTCCAGCTCCCTCTTGACTAGTGCAAAGCATTCTTTCCAGGCAGGAATCCTCAAGATCTCTCGCCCGTCTGCCGTCAATGGGTTCAAGTTCCAAAACTTGGGATACGTTTCGATGGGCCCCTCTCGCTTGCCTCCCATTCTACATTGCATTTGTCCTCTGAAGTTGTACACTATCAGCTCGGCATCTTTCACTTTTCCAAAGAGTACCGTGTTGCTCATTCGCGTTCTAAGCACCTCCTGCTGACACCAATTGAGCGCCGTCCCATCCAGTATGCTGATAAGACTCAAGTGCGTCACAGAGTGACGATACGTTGTCACCAGGGGATCTGGGAATGCGTACGTCACTGCTGGACCATAAATGCAGGTCGTCACCACCTCCTCTAGGCCCCGGATTATCCCCATAGGGTCCGACCTCATTGCCAGGCATAAGTCCGTCAACAGAGGCATCCCTCTATTCATCTTCTTCCATTCTTCTCTCGAGGTTGGATTCTCATCTTCACCCGTCATGTGCCGATTCTGCATCATGAGGTATTGCACTAACAACGTCTTCAACCCTGCGGCACACTTGTAGGAGTAGGTTTCAATGCTCGAGTGGACTCTCCCCATAGACAGAGGCTCTCCATATTCCATCAATCGATGAAACGACACCAATTCCCCATGGGTCAAGAGTAATAGTGCCAGATACCCATCAACTCGAAGTGTCTCTACTCCTCGACTAAACATGTATGCTGGGCCCATGTTGAACAAGTATCTGGGGTAGACCAGGTACAAAGCCAAGAGCAGGCTGATGGGCATGCCCAGTATCTCCTGCACGAAGGCTCCAAAGATAGTCGCCGTGGTGCCGAACATTCCTGCCATGAATTCCTTTTCCCAGCAAGGACTCAAGAACTTGAGAATCTCATGATCCCTCCTAGTCCTCAGCTCACCCTTGGCGTGCTCTCTCCAGAACCCTCCAATCTTCACTTCATTGGCGGCCGAGACAAATCTAGCCACCGTCATGTCTCTTACTTCGGCCAGCTCCAGTTGTTTCTCCAGAAAACTCCAGACTTGTTTCACGAGGGTGGTGCTTCCTCCCTCGTCTTATTCGTGGCGTTCTCCAGCCTTGGTGTCAAAAATGGCCACCAGCCATTCTCTTGCGTCAAGCGATATTTCATCGATTCTAATTGTTTTTCCGTCTCGGTCACATTTCTTCTCTCGTTACTAGGACCTCTAGACTTGCTGGTGGAATTTGTGATCTTCACATCCATGCTCCGAAACCACAAGCTGGCCGTCAATTGGCTTATCGCCGGGTGATCGTCCCCGATGACTGGGCTGAACTGAAGTTGCCTGGCAAAGTTCGATATCTCTAGCAAGAGCACCTCGTCTAATACGATCAGGATGTCGGCTAGTCCATAAAAGCCCCTCAGTGCATGAGATATTCCGCCCATGCCGCCGCCAATTCTGACTTGCGAAGCCTCAGGTTCGATGGCTCCAACTCCCGATTGGGGGCTGCCATTAGAATCCGCCATTCGTTCCCCTCTGCTATTAGGATCAAGACCGCGTACACGAATTGTAGGGCGGATGGCATATTCGCGTATCCAGGGGATGTGGTGAACACCACCTTCGTCTTGGATCCAAATCTCGAGACAACATTCTCCTGCACTTCATTCATCGCTGCAAACAACGCCTGAAGGGCTTCCCATATCTTCCTCGATGTCGGAATTTCATTGCCTTTTAGCTGCTCAAGAAGTCCCATCGCGTGCAGGTGATCATTCATTCCTGCAAACAATAGCAACTCAGGCTCACAGGGCATCTCCGACTTTATTGCCACCACCAGAGTTAACATCTGGTTTAATTCAGCTCCTGGCAAGGAGTATATCAGAGTCTCCGGTCAGAACAACTTGGGAGACGTTCCTTCGAAGTCCGATCCCGCCACGATGACTACTCTCGCAGCAGCTGGATCTGCTCTATCATAAACTGCCAGGGTTTTGGCCAGCTGGGTGCTGCCACGGGGCTTCCCGTACCTGGGATCTTCCGCCAACTTCGAGCCTTCGTAAGCGGCATCTGGCAATTCCATTCCCCCCGGATTGAGTAGCTTGTCCACCACTTTCAACTGTGCCGGGGTCGCCAGCCTGATCCTGGCGATGCTTGTTCGGTATTTGGGGGGTTCTACTATGAGTCCAGGACTCCCCAACAGCTTGAGAGGTCTGTAGTTAATGGGTCCCATGATCGCTTTTGTGGGAATTCCGGTCAGATCTGCGGTCTCCATCAATTTCGTTCTCGAGAAGTGTGCCTCATGAGCTTTCAACCAGTCCACGCAATGATGTCTGTTTAAATAATCGCGCGACACTCGTTCAATCCCCAGGGTCTCCGCCAATTCTCGCCTGCATTCCAAACCCTCTAGGTCCAGTTCTTTCACCTTCTCAGGATATCTCAAGCGAGCGGTCTCCATAGATCTCTTTTCCCGCTTGTTCTCTGCCACTACCACTGAGGATATCGCCGAGCCTGGAGGTGTTGATGACGTCACCTCCTCAGACTCCATTGGCGTGACACTCTGCAATCTGGTCTGGTTGCTCCTCGAACTGTCTCTAGTGTCAAATCTCGGTCCCAAGCGACCAGACAAGGCCCTCGAGGCAAGGAATGGTGGGTTCGGAGGTGGTCCTAATGTGAATTGGGCTGTATCTAGCAGATCCGCCTATAGCGTGTTTATGTGTTCTTGGAAGACGTCGTTCAGCCACTCCGCTCCCCTTGGCCTATCGAAATGGATCCCATCATTGGAGGTGTCTTCAGGGAATCCCTTTTTCTCCATGCGCTCCGCCACTTCCAGCAGTCTGACAGGGAGCACACTTTTCCGGTGGATATCTCGGATCACCTTGTTTAGGTTCCGCACCTTCTCGTTCATCTCCAAGGCGTGCTGATCAAACATCATGTTGTAGGGGACAGTACATACCGTCAACAGGATAGGGTCCATCTGGATCCTCAGCTCCTCAAGAAGGCAGCTCATCTTGTCGTGCAGCCTCGTTATTTTCCTCGCTTCTCCCCTTGATACATCGTTAGTCCCGATCATCAGGGTCACCGTGTACACTTTAGTCATCCCTAGCATCTCAAGCGTCGCCAACATCTGTGGCGTGGCAGCTCCAGCGAAACTCCCGCACCAGGCTGTCCCCTATGATCAAGTGGACCGCACCTTCTGGCACCCGGGGTGGCGCAAGATACTCCACCCAGGCTGCATCATGAAAGCAGTCCCTCCTGGCTTTCTGTTCCGCACTCCAATCCAGCCGATTGTGCCTGTGGTACCTCTTCTCTGTATTTTTCTTATAACTCGAGATCACGACGCTCCTGACCGGCTGTTCCCTCCAAGTTGGGGGAAGCTCCGGTCTTGCCGAACTTTCACGACTTTTCTGCCGTAATTTCTCGCCCAGCTCTTTCAGACGCGACGAGCCGCCGCTCACCTGACTGTCACTCGAGGTCGAGGTTGGGGTATATCCCGGCAGCACCACATCCATCAGTGGGCGTACGGGTTGCGTCTCTAGGCTACGCAAGGAAGGCGTTGCGTCATTCGGTATCCAGACTTCCAACCCTTCACTCATGTGTTCTCGGGCCTCGCGGTCAAGGTTGAACCGTCCTCTTGCCCTGGGGGCTTCATCCACCTCCATGCGTGACTCTGGCCTCGAGCTGGTAACCACTCGCTCCTTTGGTCTGGCTCCCTTCTGTGCATCAAGCTCGCGTTGTCATTGCTCTATTCTCTCCAACTCCGACTTCAGTTGATCACGATTCGCGGCGTTCTCCCGCACCCTTAGTTCCTGCTGATGTTCAGCTTTTAGCATCTCAAGCAACCTCAGAGTCTGATCGCGCTCGTTGACCGCCTGGTCTCTCTCCAGCTGAAACTTCTCCCGATCCAGCTTTGCCTGATCCCGATCGAGGTTCGCCTTGTTCCTTTCCTTCTGCGCCTTCTCGAGCTCTTTCTTTAGAACACCAAGATCCGGATATGCCTCGGTCGTCTGTTGTGCTCGCGTCATCGATAGCACCTTACTCGAGCTCTGGCCTGTAGATCTTGCCGTTGGCCTAGTTGGTAGTGGGAATTCCCCTGCGCCATATTCGGTATTGTTACTCAGGCCAGGATTCCTTGCCAAGTCAAAACCCCTTACTCCTCCATCCACATTCCAAGACAACCATCTGGTCTGTTCTTGGTTTGATATTCCCTCAGTGGTGTAGCCGACCATCAAGACAGCCTCCGTCGCAGACTCCCTGCATTCACCCTGGTCTTCCAACTGGAGGATGGCATTCAGCATTACCGCCATTCTCTCGTCTATTTGGGTATAATCCAGGTCCCTCAGACGTCTGTACAGCTCATCAAGAGTAGGCTTCTTTAGGGCCGCGGGCATGGATTTCCAGAATCTGTCTGCCATTCCTGTGACTTCGGGATGTATTCAAGTATGTATTAACCAGCTCAAGAATTACCTTACCGACTCAAGTATTACCCCACTCAAGAATTCTCTAGAAATGTTCCCTTGCAAACACTTGCTGTAGGTGCCGATTATCACGAGTTCAATCAAGATTTCTCTTTCTGTTTTTCGCTTGAGTGTAGTTGGATTTTCAACTTTGTTTTTCAAACTTGATCTGAAAACAGAAACCATATTAAAACTTAACATGTCATGTTCCTAACCTAAAGACCCCCCTTTTCACCAGTATGGTTAAAATCTTGTCATTTTCATTCTACTTAAAACGATTCAATTGGAATTTCCTTAAAAGCATGCAGATTCATCTTATGTTTTAGCACCATTAATTCTTTTTAAAATTCAATTGTCATGCCAATCACGTCTTAAGATCCCTTTACCTGTGCCGCACCCCAGTACCTAACTCAAGACTCCTCCCTCACGCCCAACTCGAGACCCCGTATCCCCAACTCAGGCGATGCTCAAGTAGTATTTTTTGTGCAGATACACCATTATCTCAGTTTCCGCAAAGACTACATGTAGGATAGCGTACAATTCCCTCGAGCTCAGTTTGCCCCTGTTTGGGTCATACACCGGCATTGAGACCTCCGTTATTCCTCTTTCCATCATGAAGTCTCGTAGTCTTGTTAGTGCCAACATCACGTGTTCGGGATCAATTGTGTTCCTGTCATTGACCCTCGTCACTAGGAAGCACAGATATTTGCCCGGGACTTGTGCTACTGATGGTGGAAGCGCTGCCATCCCTCCCAGTCCTGGTCTCTGTCTGAACAGAAACTCCACGTTCTGGTACTCTCTTCTGAAGTCAGCTTCCAATCTTGATTTGAAACTCATGTCCGCCGTGATGCAGATCGCGCTAGTCCTGTTTGACAGGATGAAGTCGCTATCCGTTATCATGATGTTTTCCGAGTACTCATTGGGTATTTCAAATTTCGTTTTGAAATTCCGACCTATGGTAGGCTCTGGCTCTTCTTCTTCCAGTTCCAATTTGCTTGTTTCTCTCACTTCCTTGAGCTTCTTTATCATCAAATTTTCGGTGTGGGTAAGTCCTACCCCCACTCCCCGGACAAAAATATTTATCGACGTCCCCGTCGATGTTGTCGGGTCTGAATTGTCCTGAGGAATGTCCAGTGGCCTGTCTGTTGCCGTCCATCCGAAAAGAGGGTCCTCTGTCTTCATGTAATTTGCCGCTGATACATCGACTTGTTGAATGCTTTGTCCTTCGCGGCTCTCGTCTTTGACATCGCGCATCCACTCTAGTATCCTCAAGTTCGTATTCTCCCTCCTCTCTATCTCACTCTGTTCGAGATCCATCTCCAGTTCTGGCGTCGAGTAGTCTTCCTGCGGATAGTGTCCACCATCGTCAATGACCTGCCATTCCTCTTCGGCTTCCAGTTCGCCTGCACTCAGTAGTTCCTTGCCCAGTTCGTCTGGCTGTATCTTATAGATTAAGAAGTCATCCCCGTACCTGTTGTACCTCATGCCGGTGCGTTTACGATTGCCAGTCCTGGTTTCCGGTGGTGTTGGTCGATCTGGCTCCATCCACTTCGGCACCTCATCTTGCTCCGGGTCGTTCCATTCTTCTTCTACAAATGATCCTGCATCAGACTCCACTCCTATCTTTTCATTGTCGTCCAAACTCAAGTTCTCATTACCATCATTTTTCTCTCTGGTGCCTTTTTCATTCACTTCACACGCTGGCTCTACCACCAGGTACTCAAGACCCTCCATGTCCTTCGGTATGCACCAATCCTCCGGGGACGGGACATGAGGCTTCAGATTTTCATAATGTGCCGCTCGCCCAGTGCTCAAGCGATAGAACCGCCCTTGTTGATGAACTTCCGTTATCATGAATGGTCCCCTCCACTTCTTGAGTAGTTTCTTTGTTCCCTTGGGCGGTATGACATTTTGGAAGACCCACACGTATTGGCCCACTTCATATGGCTTCGCTTGTAATATTTTTTTGTCATATTTTCTGCGTTGCCTCATTTGCGCTTGCGCCGTGTTCCTCCTGCATAGCTCGTTTAACTCCTGTTGTCTTTTGATCGCTTCTTTCACGTATGCCTGAGGCGACGTCTTTTTCCCTTCGTATTCCGGGTAAAAGAATGTCAGAGGCATTGCTCTCTCCCTACCCGTCAACATCATGAAGGGACTGATACCCGTCGTTGAGTGCTGTGTACTGTTGTAGGCCCCTACTACCTGTGGCAGGTATTTATCCCAATCCGTCATGTATCTTGAGCAGTACACCCTTAACATGTTGACCAGTGTCCTGTTCTGTCTCTCTACCAACCCGTTGGTCTGTGGATGGTAGGTTGTCGAGTGTGCTTTGCCGTTGTCCGACTGGAAAGTCATTGGACAACCATACCGCGATATCCAATGCGTTATCAGATGATCACATGTCTCCTCGGCCGAGGCTGTCTGGCACGGAACCGCTTCCGCCAACTTTGTGAAGTGATCTATTAAACCAGTATCTGGTTATATCCCGACTCCGTCATGCAGATTTTTTGATGGTCTATCTGCACCACTTCATTGAATTCTGAGCTCTCGACGGACTTGAGTGGAAACTTCATCTTCCTTGGGTCCTTTACCTGGAGGCATGCCAGGCAGGCATTCACCCATCTCTCGCAAGCTTTTCTCATCCCTGGCCAATCAAACCTGTGAAGTATCCTTTGTTGTACTTTGTCTATCCCCTGGTGCCCCATCTGGTCGTGTGATCTGAAAAGCACCTCCGTTTGATACAACTGTGGTAGTATGATGAGGTTGTGTTTGTGTAATATCTTCTCTTCGTCTTTCCTCTTGCATGCTACCACCCCATCAGCTGTGTGATAGAGTAAGTCTTTCTTTTCTTTGTAGAACTGGCTCAAGATCTTATAGCTGTCTTCCTCGAGTTCCCCTTTCTCCTTGACCCCCGACTGGATCCATTTGGAGAGGTTATTTGTCATTTTGTCATTCTTTTGGGCTCTTATTAGGTCTGACAGCCTATATTTTGCCTTGACATGCTCCTTTAGCGCCATGATCTGTCCATTCATCTCACCAGGGTTGTGGATGTCATCACTCAGCTTCACCCATATCATCCTTTTCACGATTTTTATATCATCTTCTGGCACCAGTATGTTGCTAACATTGTTCTTAAGTCATCACTTTTTACCCCATCAATGAACTTTGAGGCAATGCTAAAGTTTCTTCTGTTTGTCGACTCCTCTGGGTCACTCCTTCTTCTCAAGCTCTCAAGGTCATCTAGGAACCGATCAATTGACTCATCGTCCCTCTGCCTTCTCTTTTCAAATCGCATCATCGCTTGGTGACCATTCATGCCTGACCCGAATCGATTCAGCAATATTTCGAAGATTTTGTCCGCGGTATCGTGTTCTTCTTCTTTCTTTGCAACCACGCATTTTAATGCCGTGCCTTCCAAGTTGCTGAGTATGGCTGTGCATGCTTGTCTTTCATCATTTAAGTTATCTTGCTCTAGGTGTAATCTCATCACTTCCAACCAACTGTCAATGCATCCATCGGAGTCGTCTTTGAATTCTTTTGGCTTCCTGAAAGTTTTTCTTGATTTTCCGTCTCTCCTATCGCTCGAGTCAGTGTTCCTCGTGGCGAAGGCCTCTAGAGTCCTGTTCATCATCTCCCAAGTGCTTGCCCACGTCATGGCATCCGGACCTGCGTTGCTGTTAGCTGTTGAGTCCCCCGGACCACTCATTGTGTTTGATGTTCCATTTTTCATGATTGTTTTTGCAGCCATTGGTGCTGTGCTTACCGGGTTAAAGGCAACGGTGTCGATTGCCGTTTGTTCCTTTGTGGTTCTACAAAGTCAACTCTGGTGCCTTGCGTGCGATCCGCTGCCGGTCTTTCTTGTGAGGTAGAATTTCTCAAGATTGCATCCAATTTCGCCTGTATTGCACACGAACTTTCGGCCTGATTCCTGTTCATTGTGTCTATTCTCTTTTCCAGGCTACCTAATTGGCTGTTGACATCATCCGATCGGTTTTTCAACTGTTGCATATCTTTTTTGATGTTCTTGTCTCGTTCTTCATTGGTGGCATCTACCTTGTCCGACATCTGCTGGAGTCTCTCGTCTGTCGCCTTAGCCAGGTTAAAATAACTATCCAGATACTCGTGTTTGTTGTATTTCAACTCTTTCCTTATTAAGTCTCTATCTTCCTCACTGTACTTTAGTTTCTTGTCGATCTGATTTAGTTTTGTCATCAGGTCGCCAAGCTCAAGAGTAGCTGTTTCATGATCAGCCGTTGTCTTGTTTTCGGCTGTCGCTTCCTTTCTGGCTTGTTCTTCCTTTAGGTCGGCTTCTGTCGCCTTCGTGCTCACTGTCCCAAATGTTCGTGCTCTTTCAGTTTTTGATTCTTCGGCCGTGTTGTCTTTCGATTTCATTCCGACCATCATCGCCAACTTTTCTGTAAAAGATGTCTTCTTTACTTGAGAGTCATCTTTCACCGTTTCTCGGGTATTGCCTGTTGTGTCTTCCAACGCGTCTATCGGCAAAAACTCCACGGTTTTTGGATTCTGATCTTCCATATGGGGCATCGGTGTGGATTCCGTTGTCTGTCTTCTTCTCCCTTTCATCTACGCTCTGGTCTGGTGTCTCTAGATCGATTTCAATTGTGGGCTCCACCTGTTTGTCTTTAGCACCTTCTCTCGTCTTGTTCTCGGTACTACTCCTCGTGCTGACCATGCTAACTGAAAAGTTATCTTTTGTTTTCCTTGGGCCCATTGATGTCGTTCCGAGTTATATTTCGTGTTTGATCCACTTGACCTTTTTTCGAGCACCGGTACCCTACTCCGTCTCATTATTTCTATTTACAATTGCTCTTATTTACAATATTATTATTTACACAATTCTATTCTAAGAATAAAATCTATTATGAAATTTTTTTTTTATATAAAAAGAAATATACAACGTGATAAAAACCTTGTTCCCAGTTCTCTTTCAAAACCTTTCGAGAAACTTTCTTTATTTGTGGTCTCAACCGTACCGGGTTCCGACTAGTATTGTTCTGATCTAATTCTGTCTTAAAACACTTATTGTAATTTTACTTTAATTTTTATACCGTCCCAAGACTTCCAGTTACCGTCCCTACTCTTCTTTGCACCGTCCCAGGCTTCTTTCTACTGTCCCAAGACTGTTCGGTACTGTCCCAGTACTTTCCGTCAGTGTCCCAAGACCCCTGTCCTGAGAGTACTATCCCAGGACCACTGTCCCAGGACTGTCCCAAGAGTACTGCCCCAAGGTTAGTGTCCCAAGACTACAGTCCCAAGACTAGTGTCCCAAGGCTAGTGTACCAAGACTACTGTCCCAAGACTACTGTCCCAAGGCTAGTGTCCCAAGGCTACTGTCCCAAGGCTAGTGTACCAAGACTACTGTCCCAAGACTACTGTCCCAAGGCTAGTGTCCCAAGACCACTGTCCCAAGACTACTGTCCCAAGGCTAGTGTCCCAAGACTACTGTCCCAAGGCTAGTGTCCCAAGGCTAGTGTCCCAAGACCTTTGTCCCAAGACCACTATTCCAAGACCACTGTCCCAAGGCTAGTGTCCCAAGACCACTGTCCCAAGACCACTGTCCCAAGACCACTGTCCCAAGATCCCTGTCCCAAGACCACTGTCCCAAGACCACTGTCCCAAGACCACTGTCCCAAGGCTAGTGTCCCAAGACCACTGTCCCAAGACCACTGTCCCAAGACCACTGTCCCTAGACCCTTGTCCCAAGACCGTACCGTCCCAAGACTGTACTGTTCAAGGCTGTACTGTCCCAAGACTGTACCAAGACTGCTCTGGTCCAAGACTGTCCCAGGACTGCACTGTCCCAGACTGTCCCCAGACTGCACTGTCCCAAGACTTCTTTGGCGCTGTCCCAAAAGTTCTTTGTCACTGTCCCAAGACTTCCTTGGCACTGTCCCAAGACTTCTCTGGTACTGTCCCAAGACTGTTGACAAGTGTCTGAGCGGTGGGACCTCTTTCTTCTTCGTTATGGGGACTTCTTGATTCACTGTACCTTGTACCACCACTCAAGCTCTAGTAAAACTTTCCCAAAAACCCTCTCTTAAAGACCAAATGCTGACCCCCCTTTTTTTTTTAGTTACATCTTTTTCAATGTTCCAAGCAACTTGAAACCAAAACCTGTGCGCAGGTATTTTGTGATCACCTCTTCGTGTAAAAACTAAACACAAATCCTCACCAAAATGCAACAAAAATTCTAAGCCAGAAAAAGTAATAAAAACAGATAGATGAACCCACCTAAAATTCAAAGGTGACAAATGTCTACCTTTTGTCGAAAAAAAATTGTCTGGTACCTAATTGCCACGCGTTTTCCTCCCCCCAACTAATAATCTTATTGGGTATCACCTGAATTGTCTATGTCCGTCCCCCCCCCTACCAATCCGACCAGGGTACCTGCCTTAACTCGAGTTTAAATTTCGATATCCACCTATTATTACCAACGCGTGTTAATGACTAATGTAACTAAATCAACGATGTCGATTAATTAGTTACTCTAGTTTCCCGTCCCCCGCTTTTTACAATTTGCAACCGCCAACCTCTAACCTAACCAGCCCCCCTTCAAACATCCCCCCTTTTTAGCCCCCCTTCTTAAGCCTAAAATTACCTTGAGCGCCGGGTGCTAAACCTCTCAAGAGAAAACCGTAGACCTGTCTCCAGGCCTGCTTAAGTAAAAACGTTCCTCAAAACCGGGGGATTTCGCTTATCCAATTTTACACTTATCTCCTATAATGTAATGTGGATTTTAACGATACCCGTTCTGCCTAATTTGAGAACTCGAGAACTGCCAAATCCTTCTTGGCTACTTTCCCACTCGACTGGTCACCTCTTCCAGTCCAGTCTCCTATTGGTTCAGCTCAAGTGCTCCTGAACCACTTTCCCACTCGGCTGGTCACCTCTTCCAGTCAAGTCTCCTTGTTGTCCAGCTAAGTTCCAAGCTATCTGAAAACCCTTGACAACGCCCCACACTCGGGCACTTTATTGAGGTTACTGGGTTAAATTGCTAGGTTGATCGAAACGATCGAACTAGTAAAACAGTATGGGTATACTATTTAATTAATATAAAGGTTTGATCCAACTAATCTGGTGTCAAAGTCACTGTCTTTTTTCGTTTTATGGTTTTTGTTCCTTTTTCTATTCTTTTTTGGTTTTTGTTTCGCTTTTTGTCTTTTTGCTCGTGTTTTTTCCCCCTAGTTGCCCCCCTTTACTCGGTTAGCTAAGCCTCGTTCGGAGAGCGTGCCAGGAAGTTTTCTCGAGTTTTCTTAAAAAGCTATCACGGTACAACCGGAAGGTTCGCACGTTCCTGCCGAACCGTACCACCGGTACTCTAGAGTGGGCATGCAGCCCGAAGCTGTCTCAAGTGGGTTCGACTCCGTAGTCTTGATGTCGTAAACACCCAGGAGCGCCATAAAAACACTATGTAACATTCGTCTACTGTAGTCACACATGAGGTTTAAGAAAAATAGGCCCTATAACCATTGGCTCAAGAGTCAGGGACACTATCTCTTGTGTTTTTCGACCTCAATTCAGTCGGAGCCAATTTGGTTCGCTTGTGACATGAGACTACGACCCGTTACAGCTTAAAGGCTACTACCAAAATATCCCCCACTCTAGAAATAAGAACGTCCCCATACTTAGGTCTCTAGATACCCAAAATACATGAACGCCGTTAAAAACCGGGTCAGAACAATCCGTTAAGTTTTTTTTTATCAGACAGTGGAACTTTGATCCATTTCAGATGGATCAACCTAAAATTCGCCTTACCTCAACATAACAATCATAAAACACACTCCAGAAATTTAAATTGAGTACTCACATCGTAGCACGCTCAAGAACTGGGAGTAATTAAGTCGGTAATCAACTCGAGAATTAAATAATGTAACTAAATGAGTTTAATGTTTATCAGTTTCAATAACAGGACCAAGTTTGAACACTAGAGTATGGTTTCCCGTGAACCATTGGGACACTCAAGCTGTCCACCATTCCATCGAAGGTTCACTCTAGTCCAGTTTGAATGATAATCCAGTCGAGTAATAATAGTCCAATTCTCGGGAATACGCTTCCTTCTGTTTCAGATAGGACAGCTCTACTCTAGTTTTATTGTGACGGAAATTGCGAATGGCAATTTCCTACTGCTTTGTCTGGCAACTTTCCCGCGATTGTTACTCGATCGTTCTGATTTCTCTTTTTCGGTTTTCAGTTATCGCGAGAAAATCGTGCATGACAGGCTTCATTCGAATTTTTGAAAAATCAAATTTCACTCCAAAATTAAGCGTTCTTGTTTTTCTCAAGGTCAAACTTCCAAATATGACCGACAGGTAGGAGTTGAGGGAAACGGTTGATCCATCTTTGATGGAGATGGTGATTTTTATCTACTGAACAAAACAATAGTAATATAATAATGTAACATTCGTCTACTGCAGTCACATATGAGGCTTAAGAAAAATAGGCCGTATAACCATTGGCTCAAGAGTCAGGGACACTATCTCTTGTGTTTTTCTACCTCAAATCAGTCGGAGCCAATTCGGTTTGCTTGTGACATGAGACTACGACCCGTTACAGCTTAAAGGCTACTACTAAAATATCCCCCCACTCTAGAATTAATAACGTCCCCATACTCAGGTCTCTAGATACCCAAAATACATGAACGCCGTTAAAAACCGGGTCGGAACAATCCGCTAAGTTACTTTTTTATTAGAAAGTGGAACTTTGATCCATTTCAGATGGATCAACCTAAAACTCGCCTTATCTTAACATAATAATCATAAAACACACTCTAGAAATTTAAATTGAGTACTCACATCGTAGCACGCTCAAGAACTGGGAGTAATTAAGCCGGTAATCAACTCGAGAATTAAATAATGTAACTAAATGAGTTTAATGTTTATCAGTTTCAATAACAGGACCAAGTTTGAACTCTAGAGTATGGTTTCTTGTGAACCATTGGGAACTCAAGCTGTCCACCTTTCCATCGAAGGTTCACTCTAGTCCAGTTTGAATGATAATCCAGTCGAGTAATAATAGTCCAATTCTCGGGAATACGCTTCCTTCTGTTTCAGATAGGACAGCTCTACTCTAGTTTTATTGTGACGGAAATTGCGAATGGCAACTTCCTACTGCTTTGTCTGGCAATTTTCCCGCGATTGTTACTCGATCGTTCTGATTTGTCTTTTTCGGTTTTCAGTTATTGCGAGAAAATCGTGCATGACAGGCTCCATTCGAATTTTTGAAAAATCAAATTTCACTCCAAAATTAAGCGTTCTTGTTTTTCTCAAGGTCAAACTTCCAAATATGACCGACAGGTAGGAGTTGAGGGAAACGGTTGATCCATCTTCGATGGAGATGGTGATTTTTATCTACTGAACAAAAACAATCGTAATATAATATTGTAACATTCGTCTACTGCAGTCACATATGAGGCTTAAGAAAAATAGGCCCTATAACCATTGGCTCAAGAGTCAGGGACACTATCTCTTGTGTTTTTCTACCTCAAATCAGTCGGAGCCAATTCGGTTCGCTTGTGACATGAGACTACGACCCGTTACAGCTTAAAGGCTACTACTAAAATATCCCCCCACTCTAGAATTAATAACGTCCCCATACTCAGGTCTCTAGATACCCAAAATACATGAACGCCGTTAAAAACCGGGTCGGAACAATCCGCTAAGTTACTTTTTTATTAGACAGTGGAACTTTGATCCATTTCAGCTGGAACTTTGATCCATTTCAGATGGATCAACCTAAAACTCGCCTTACCTCAACATAATAATCATAAAACACACTCTAGAAATTTAAATTTGTACTCACATTGTAGCACGCTCAAGAACTGGGAGTAATCAAGTCGGTAATCAACTCGAGAATTAAGTAATGTAATTAAAATGAGTTTGATTTTTGTCAGTTTTAACAACAAGAACAAGTTTGTACTCTAGACTATAATTTCTCGTGAACCATTGGGACACTCAAGCTGTCCACCTTTCCACCGAAGGTTCACTCTAGTCCAGTTTAGAATAATACTCCAGTCAAGTGACAATAATCCAGTTCGTGGGAATACTCTTGTCTCTGTTTCGAATGGGACAGCTCTACTCTAGGTTATTACTGTGGCGGAAATTGCGAATAGCATTTTCCTACTGATTTTTCTTGCAACTTTCCCGCGATTTTTGTTCGATCGTTCTAAATTCTCTTCTTCGGTTTTTAGTTATCGCGAGAAAATCGTGCATGACAGGCTCCATTCGAATTTTTGAAAAATTAAATTTCACCCCAAAATTGAGTGCTCTTGCTTTTCTCAAGGTCAAACTTCCAAATATGACCGACTGGCACATACTCCCCGGACTCAAGATCGATGTCCTAATCGCGTGCTGTCGTCTGCCAGTGAGTCCCAGAAATCCGAGTGTTGCTCAAGGTACAGTGCCAGTGGTCATTTACAGAAGTTTGCAGCAGACTTAAGCTTATCTACACCCCAAAATTCACGGCCATGTAAAATTTTCACACTATCGCTAAACAGCAATCAAAATCTGCACACACCTGCACCCTTGAATTCTCGCTTTTTAAGCCAATCATTTAAAATTTCTTTTGTCCGATTCAATCAGGAATTTGTCATGCAGCATTTTGATTTATATAGTAAATATAGTATATTAATAACAATATTTGATTCGTTAAAATTTCTTTTTCGTGAAACCAGTTATCACTCGGATCCACACTCAAGCCCCCTTTCCCTCTCAAGACTTCAAGATCCATTCGAGCCATCCGCTCATCTCGCACTCTTCGCCTTAGAGTTGCCGTCTCCTGAAGGACTGGATACGGCAAACTGTCTCAACAGTTCTTCTTCATCATCGGAGCTAATCACGATCTCCTCCCAAGCCTTCAGCTGTTCACAGGATCGCATCCATTCTCTTTGTTCCTGCAACCTCTTCGCCTGGCTGGGTAGTGCCTTCACCCTAGATTCCCGGTTCAAACAAAAGGAGTTGTGTAGGCTCAAGCTCACGTTCTTCGCCAAGTCTTCCTCTAGTATTGATTCCCTCGCTTTGGTATTGTCTCTAGACATTTTACCCACACTCTTCCATCCTGTCGTGATCGCATTTCGATGGGTTAACAGGGGTCTCTTGAAAGCTTCTGGCCCAATCTCGGCCTGGAACTGTCGATACTCCTTTTGATGCTTTCTCATGTGATCTTTCGTTGTCATGTACAACCAAGACGTCAGTGTCGCCCGAAACCATGGAAAGTACCTCAAACGGCTCCATACGTGTCTGACTTCCGTTGGTATGGCGAATATTTTGCACGCAGTCTCAAACAACTCGAGTCTCCTGCTGTAGTCTATCGCGTATATTGACTCAGCTGTTGGCGTCGTCGCTTCCCGATACTTCGTTATGTTCTCTTCTATCCATCTCAGAGCCAACATCACACTCACTACTAAGAGCGTCACCTTCTGCCGGTGATCCGGTAGTCCGATCGACCGAATTTCTTCCATATCCCACACCAGACAAAGGTTCTTGTGGTCTGGATACCACACCGTTTGTGCCAAACAGTGGCATGGGCATTCTCCATGGGTGATCTCAATGCTCCTGAGGTTACGCTCCCCCGAGGCTTCCACGAGAGGCTCAAGCTCTATCATTTTCTCATGCATCGTGTCTTATCTTCCATGTTTGGAGCACCTCCCCCAGGTTTTCCGATCACGTTTTGTCTCTCGTGATCGCTTGTGTTCTCACTCTCCAACTTCAAAAGTTCTTCTCCCCAGATTTCGCTCAAGTCATCTCTCAACTCTTTTGGTAATGTCCCTCTGATTTTCCTCAACAACTTGTGCGAGTGATGCGATACTCGAGCCAACCTCACGCACTTGGGCACTGAGAAGGCCTTGTCCACCAATATTCTCTGTTTGGATGCTTCCACCATCGCCATGTGCAGTGGATAGTGGCTTCCGCACAAATTGGCCATCATTGACCCTATCAAGGATTTTGCGTTCAATGGCAGGTCATAAGGTTCGCTCATGGGAAACCCCATTTCTGCCTCGAGACCGACCTTCCAGCTCCGGATATGTTTTTGAGTCACCTGCAACACTCCCGGCCATGATTCCACGCTCAACGCCGTCACTAAATGGTGTTCAGACTCTAGCCTCTCCAGTGACTGCAGACTACACATTCTCGAGAAGAATCCGAGAGCTGTCGCTATGTTCACTGTAGTTCTGGCGTAACACTCCGCCACTATTTGTACTTCACTTTTCTCCCTTTCCGTGATGTCTTCAAACCAAGTAACCAGATCTTCTTTTTGAAAGGACAATATCCTGACACATGATCGTCCATCGCAGGTGTGCTCTCCACTCCCACACGTAGAATCCAGACAGCTACCCGGCTCCATCTTCTTTGTTGACTCGAGACTGTTCGTTTTTTCGCCTGACACCTTCATCTGAGGTAAGATCAGTTTGTGTACCACACTCAACTTCGCCAAATCTTCATCTTCCGTTGGAGCTAACCTCACCCGTTCGGTGGTCTCCTCGATCAGACTTGCGTGGGGATGTGGGCACCAGGAGGGTCTTAGTAACTTCCATACCACTCCCAAGTTCGTGATCAGCAAGCCATTGCCATCACCCATGTTCACTTCAACTCTCTTGTTTGAGCGCGGTGTGCTCACCATCTCCGGTGTTTTCTCAAGAATCAGGCCCAGGCTCGGCCCCTCTTTCTCCACCCCATCTATTTCAATTATTCTTTCTGTCCAAAACTTCAGTAGCTCCGCCACCTCGTGGTTCCTGTGAGCGCCTCCAGTTTCTGAGTCTAAGAAGGGGTTGTAGGCTATTCCCATCACTCCTGACACGTATTGGTATTCCCCTTCTCGCTGGGTCTCGAGTACTTCTCTGACGAGGCCAGGTTACGGTGAACATCATGCTCTTCTTCGAATTTCTTATTATAGAACCTCCGTACCTCGTCTAGCTTTCTGTGGTTCTCTAGGGATAGTCTGGAACCATCTTCCTTTTCTATCCCTGTACTCTGATACACGTTCAAGATGATCGTTGAGACTCTTTTTTCCATGGTTTTACTCCCGCTTGCTCTCTGGTGGCATGCCAAGATGGTACTATCAGACATCATTGACATTATCCATCTCAAGAAACATGTGGCATCCTTTCTCCTAGCCAGGCTCAAGCCTGAATTGTCCCTGGCCACGTGTTGCATCAATGCTTGATACACATCTAGCTTCTTGCTTCCCAACTTCAGCCTGTCATACGAGGTCAATGTCTCCAACTCTATTCCCACCAGACTCCAGGTGAACATTAATTGTCCTGCAGTTCTAACGAAGGGATTCGCCATTAATGGCGGTGCTGATGAGGGTGACCTCATTGCCTCTGCAAAATGATCCTTCAACAAGTTCTGCCAGGACCTCTTCAGCTGATTCGCCATTTCTATTTTATTAACCTCGGCCTTTTGCTGGGTGGCCCAATTGCGTCGCTTGCGAGCTACTCCACTGTCCAACTTCTTCAAGCAGTCCTCCATTTCCTTCAATGTCTCGAGGGCCACCCACCACGTCCGGGAGGTGTTCTTCGTCTTGTTCCTCTCCAATGGATCACTCGCCACTTGCTTGCCCGTGGCCTGGTGTGCCTTCGAGATCCATTCTTTGCCGACATCCACTTCCCATGTCTGTCCGTTCGTTGAACCTCTCTTTACGTTTATCTTCTGAGGCTTGAAGTCTTCCTCCGATGTCGAACTGGTGGAAACCTCTATTTCCCTCTCTACTTCAAGTGGTCTTCTGAGCTGCGAGCTGCTCTTGTATGCCGCCGTCTTGCATCGAGCCAAAACCATGGGCGCCGTCTCTCTCAAGTTTCCTTCCGAAACAGCATCTACTGAAGGACTACCCAATCCCTCCACTTCTCTCTTCCTCTTGCGAGTCTTCACATCTCTGCTTGAGGGTGTCGTGGCTATCATCACTGATTCGACCTCTCTGTCTACCCCCAATCCTTCCAACTCTTGCCTCCCCCTGCTCGAGCCTTAATGATATTAGTACTTTTAATCATATTACTAGTCCCAACCTTATCCCTTTTTATATCATCAACTATTTTATCTACAGTTTATTGTTTCAGAGTAGAGCTGTCCTCACATTTCTCTTCTCTAGTCTTCGATCGTGAATTCCTCAGCTCTACCAGCTTGCTCAGCAGCTCTTTTCTCGCCTCCTCATCCAGGCCCGTTCCTATCAGAAGCGGTTCTCCAAATCTTACGACTGTGTCCCACAGTTCCTCCTTGAATTTGTCCAGCGTCGTCTCGCTGCCCACTTCTTGATTGAATTCTTCCAAGAACTCCTGCCAAGCATCGTCCTTCAGGGACCCCAGGAACATGTCCCTGTTCCCTTCGAAAGTGTTCTTTTCCCTTTCCTCCGAGCTCAAGAGTATCATCCCCATATTGAAGGTCTCATTTGCCAATGGCAATTCCAGATTCTTCCGGGGGGACGGATTCAGAGGTGGGGTGGCAGTATCTGCCCAATTCTCCTCGTTCAAGTCTTTCAACAGCTCTTGAGTGGTGAGCTCCTCCCCTGATGGCCCTGGTTCAGGCGTATTCCCCACTTCCATGTCTTCACCGGCTTCACTGAGAGTTTCATCCATACTCTCTTCTTCTGACTCATGTCTCCTTCTCTCGAGAATTCTTTTGAACCGGTCCTCAAGGGGTCCACTCCTCTTGTCTCCAGGCGTGTCCACTGACAGTGGTGATGGTGTCGTAGGGTCCAATTTCTTGTATTCCGTCAGGGCTACGTGCAGTTGACCTGCTGCATCTAGTTCTTTTCCCTCCTGTCTCATTTCCACCTGTTCTAAGCCATAGGGTGCCCTGTATTTTCTCGTTGCAAATTTCATGTCGTCCACCAATGCGACGTGCCCCTCCATCATGATCATCCTGCCATCATCCCATATTGGTAGCATGTTCTCTAGTCCTTGCTGCTCAAGAGCTCTCAAGACCTTCCGCACCTCATATCCGGGGGGCTGCGAACCTCTCATCTTTTTCGCTTGCGTCGTCCACGAATTTATCTTCGCCTCGCTAGTATGGAAGTAGACCGCCGCCGTGTAGCCGATGAACAGGGGATCCCAGCCATCAGTGAAACACTTCTGCATTTCCTCCGTCGTCATCCTCGCCATGATGGAGGGAACTACCAGGGGACTGTTCATCCCCAAGGTCATCCTCCTGACTACCGGAAACTCGGGCATGGCGGCTGGAAGGATTTCTTTCTCCATTATGGCCTCCAGCTCCCTCTTGACTAGTGCAAAGCATTCTTTCCAGGCAGGAATCCTCAAGATCTCTCGCCCGTCTGCCGTCAATGGGTTCAAGTTCCAAAACTTGGGATACGTTTCGATGGGCCCCTCTCGCTTGCCTCCCATTCTACATTGCATTTGTCCTCTGAAGTTGTACACTATCAGCTCGGCATCTTTCACTTTTCCAAAGAGTACCGTGTTGCTCATTCGCGTTCTAAGCACCTCCTGCTGACACCAATTGAGCGCCGTCCCATCCAGTATGCTGATAAGACTCAAGTGCGTCACAGAGTGACGATACGTTGTCACCAGGGGATCTGGGAATGCGTACGTCACTGCTGGACCATAAATGCAGGTCGTCACCACCTCCTCTAGGCCCCGGATTATCCCCATAGGGTCCGACCTCATTGCCAGGCATAAGTCCGTCAACAGAGGCATCCCTCTATTCATCTTCTTCCATTCTTCTCTCGAGGTTGGATTCTCATCTTCACCCGTCATGTGCCGATTCTGCATCATGAGGTATTGCACTAACAACGTCTTCAACCCTGCGGCACACTTGTAGGAGTAGGTTTCAATGCTCGAGTGGACTCTCCCCATAGACAGAGGCTCTCCATATTCCATCAATCGATGAAACGACACCAATTCCCCATGGGTCAAGAGTAATAGTGCCAGATACCCATCAACTCGAAGTGTCTCTACTCCTCGACTAAACATGTATGCTGGGCCCATGTTGAACAAGTATCTGGGGTAGACCAGGTACAAAGCCAAGAGCAGGCTGATGGGCATGCCCAGTATCTCCTGCACGAAGGCTCCAAAGATAGTCGCCGTGGTGCCGAACATTCCTGCCATGAATTCCTTTTCCCAGCAAGGACTCAAGAACTTGAGAATCTCATGATCCCTCCTAGTCCTCAGCTCACCCTTGGCGTGCTCTCTCCAGAACCCTCCAATCTTCACTTCATTGGCGGCCGAGACAAATCTAGCCACCGTCATGTCTCTTACTTCGGCAAGCTCCAGTTGTTTCTCCAGAAAACTCCAGACTTGTTTCACGAGGGTGGTGCTTCCTCCCTCGTCTTATTCGTGGCGTTCTCCAGCCTTGGTGTCAAAAATGGCCACCAGCCATTCTCTTGCGTCAAGCGATATTTCATCGATTCTAATTGTTTTTCCGTCTCGGTCACATTTCTTCTCTCGTTACTAGGACCTCTAGACTTGCTGGTGGAATTTGTGATCTTCACATCCATGCTCCGAAACCACAAGCTGGCCGTCAATTGGCTTATCGCCGGGTGATCGTCCCCGATGACTGGGCTGAACTGAAGTTGCCTGGCAAAGTTCGATATCTCTAGCAAGAGCACCTCGTCTAATACGATCAGGATGTCGGCTAGTCCATAAAAGCCCCTCAGTGCATGAGATATGTCCGCCCATGCCGCCGCCAATTCTGACTTGCGAAGCCTCAGGTTCGATGGCTCCAACTCCCGATTGGGGGCTGCCATTAGAATCCGCCATTCGTTCCCCTCTGCTATTAGGATCAAGATCGCGTACACGAATTGTAGGGCGGATGGCATATTCGCGTATCCAGGGGATGTGGTGAACACCACCTTCGTCTTGGATCCAAATCTCGAGACAACATTCTCCTGCACTTCATTCATCGCTGCAAACAACGCCTGAAGGGCTTCCCATATCTTCCTCGATGTCGGAATTTCATTGCCTTTTAGCTGCTCAAGAAGTCCCATCGCGTGCAGGTGATCATTCATTCCTGCAAACAATAGCAACTCAGGCTCACAGGGCATCTCCGACTTTATTGCCACCACCAGAGTTAACATCTGGTTTAATTCAGCTCCTGGCAAGGAGTATATCAGAGTCTCCGGTCAGAACAACTTGGGAGACGTTCCTTCGAAGTCCGATCCCGCCACGATGACTACTCTCGCAGCAGCTGGATCTGCTCTATCATAAACTGCCAGGGTTTTGGCCAGCTGGGTGCTGCCACGGGGCTTCCCGTACCTGGGATCTTCCGCCAACTTCGAGCCTTCGTAAGCGGCATCTGGCAATTCCATTCCCCCCGGATTGAGTAGCTTGTCCACCACTTTCAACTGTGCCGGGGTCGCCAACCTGATCCTGGCGATGCTTGTTCGGTATTTGGGGGGTTCTACTATGAGTCCAGGACTCCCCAACAGCTTGAGAGGTCTGTAGTTAATGGGTCCCATGATCGCTTTTGTGGGAATTCCGGTCAGATCTGCGGTCTCCATCAATTTCGTTCTCGAGAAGTGTGCCTCATGAGCTTTCAACCAGTCCACGCAATGATGTCTGTTTAAATAATCGCGCGACACTCGTTCAATCCCCAGGGTCTCCGCCAATTCTCGCCTGCATTCCAAACCCTCTAGGTCCAGTTCTTTCACCTTCTCAGGATATCTCAAGCGAGCGGTCTCCATAGATCTCTTTTCCCGCTTGTTCTCTGCCACTACCACTGAGGATATCGCCGAGCCTGGAGGTGTTGATGACGTCACCTCCTCAGACTCCATTGGCGTGACACTCTGCAATCTGGTCTGGTTGCTCCTCGAACTGTCTCTAGTGTCAAATCTCGGTCCCAAGCGACCAGACAAGGCCCTCGAGGCAAGGAATGGTGGGTTCGGAGGTGGTCCTAATGTGAATTGGGCTGTATCTAGCAGATCCGCCTATAGCGTGTTTATGTGTTCTTGGAAGACGTCGTTCAGCCACTCCGCTCCCCTTGGCCTATCGAAATGGATCCCATCATTGGAGGTGTCTTCAGGGAATCCCTTTTTCTCCATGCGCTCCGCCACTTCCAGCAGTCTGACAGGGAGCACACTTTTCCGGTGGATATCTCGGATCACCTTGTTTAGGTTCCGCACCTTCTCGTTCATCTCCAAGGCGTGCTGATCAAACATCATGTTGTAGGGGACAGTACATACCGTCAACAGGATAGGGTCCATCTGGATCCTCAGCTCCTCAAGAAGGCAGCTCATCTTGTCGTGCAGCCTCGTTATTTTCCTCGCTTCTCCCCTTGATACATCGTTAGTCCCGATCATCAGGGTCACCGTGTACACTTTAGTCATCCCTAGCATCTCAAGCGTCGCCAACATCTGTGGCGTGGCAGCTCCAGCGAAACTCCCGCACCAGGCTGTCCCCTATGGTCAAGTGGACCGCACCTTCTGGCACCCGGGGTGGCGCAAGATACTCCACCCAGGCTGCATCATGAAAGCAGTCCCTCCTGGCTTTCTGTTCCGCACTCCAATCCAGCCGATTGTGCCTGTGGTACCTCTTCTCTGTATTTTTCTTATAACTCGAGATCACGACGCTCCTGACCGGCTGTTCCCTCCAAGTTGGGGGAAGCTCCGGTCTTGCCGAACTTTCACGACTTTTCTGCCGTAATTTCTCGCCCAGCTCTTTCAGACGCGACGAGCCGCCGCTCACCTGACTGTCACTCGAGGTCGAGGTTGGGGTATATCCCGGCAGCACCACATCCATCAGTGGGCGTACGGGTTGCGTCTCTAGGCTACGCAAGGAAGGCGTTGCGTCATTCGGTATCCAGACTTCCAACCCTTCACTCATGTGTTCTCGGGCCTCGCGGTCAAGGTTGAACCGTCCTCTTGCCCTGGGGGCTTCATCCACCTCCATGCGTGACTCTGGCCTCGAGCTGGTAACCACTCGCTCCTTTAGTCTGGCTCCCTTCTGTGCATCAAGCTCGCGTTGTCATTGCTCTATTCTCTCCAACTCCGACTTCAGTTGATCACGATTCGCGGCGTTCTCCCGCACCCTTAGTTCCTGCTGATGTTCAGCTTTTAGCATCTCAAGCAACCTCAGAGTCTGATCGCGCTCGTTGACCGCCTGGTCTCTCTCCAGCTGAAACTTCTCCCGATCCAGCTTTGCCTGATCCCGATCGAGGTTCGCCTTGTTCCTTTCCTTCTGCGCCTTCTCGAGCTCTTTCTTTAGAACACCAAGATCCGGATATGCCTCGGTCGTCTGTTGTGCTCGCGTCATCGATAGCACCTTACTCGAGCTCTGGCCTGTAGATCTTGCCGTTGGCCTAGTTGGTAGTGGGAATTCCCCTGCGCCATATTCGGTATTGTTACTCAGGCCAGGATTCCTTGCCAAGTCAAAACCCCTTACTCCTCCATCCACATTCCAAGACAACCATCTGGTCTGTTCTTGGTTTGATATTCCCTCAGTGGTGTAGCCGACCATCAAGACAGCCTCCGTCGCAGACTCCCTGCATTCACCCTGGTCTTCCAACTGGAGGATGGCATTCAGCATTACCGCCATTCTCTCGTCTATTTGGGTATAATCCAGGTCCCTCAGACGTCTGTACAGCTCATCAAGAGTAGGCTTCTTTAGGGCCGCGGGCATGGATTTCCAGAATCTGTCTGCCATTCCTGTGACTTCGGGATGTATTCAAGTATGTATTAACCAGCTCAAGAATTACCTTACCGACTCAAGTATTACCCCACTCAAGAATTCTCTAGAAATGTTCCCTTGCAAACACTTGCTGTAGGTGCCGATTATCACGAGTTCAATCAAGATTTCTCTTTCTGTTTTTCGCTTGAGTGTAGTTGGATTTTCAACTTTGTTTTTCAAACTTGATCTGAAAACAGAAACCATATTAAAACTTAACATGTCATGTTCCTAACCTAAAGACCCCCCTTTTCACCAGTATGGTTAAAATCTTGTCATTTTCATTCTACTTAAAACGATTCAATTGGAATTTCCTTAAAAGCATGCAGATTCATCTTATGTTTTAGCACCATTAATTCTTTTTAAAATTCAATTGTCATGCCAATCACGTCTTAAGATCCCTTTACCTGTGCCGCACCCCAGTACCTAACTCAAGACTCCTCCCTCACGCCCAACTCGAGACCCCGTATCCCCAACTCAGGCGATGCTCAAGTAGTATTTTTTGTGCAGATACACCATTATCTCAGTTTCCGCAAAGACTACATGTAGGATAGCGTACAATTCCCTCGAGCTCAGTTTGCCCCTGTTTGGGTCATACACCGGCATTGAGACCTCCGTTATTCCTCTTTCCATCATGAAGTCTCGTAGTCTTGTTAGTGCCAACATCACGTGTTCGGGATCAATTGTGTTCCTGTCATTGACCCTCGTCACTAGGAAGCACAGATATTTGCCCGGGACTTGTGCTACTGATGGTGGAAGCGCTGCCATCCCTCCCAGTCCTGGTCTCTGTCTGAACAGAAACTCCACGTTCTGGTACTCTCTTCTGAAGTCAGCTTCCAATCTTGATTTGAAACTCATGTCCGCCGTGATGCAGATCGCGCTAGTCCTGTTTGACAGGATGAAGTCGCTATCCGTTATCATGATGTTTTCCGAGTACTCATTGGGTATTTCAAATTTCGTTTTGAAATTCCGACCTATGGTAGGCTCTGGCTCTTCTTCTTCCAGTTCCAATTTGCTTGTTTCTCTCACTTCCTTGAGCTTCTTTATCATCAAATTTTCGGTGTGGGTAAGTCCTACCCCCACTCCCCGGACAAAAATATTTATCGACGTCCCCGTCGATGTTGTCGGGTCTGAATTGTCCTGAGGAATGTCCAGTGGCCTGTCTGTTGCCGTCCATCCGAAAAGAGGGTCCTCTGTCTTCATGTAATTTGCCGCTGATACATCGACTTGTTGAATGCTTTGTCCTTCGCGGCTCTCGTCTTTGACATCGCGCATCCACTCTAGTATCCTCAAGTTCGTATTCTCCCTCCTCTCTATCTCACTCTGTTCGAGATCCATCTCCAGTTCTGGCGTCGAGTAGTCTTCCTGCGGATAGTGTCCACCATCGTCAATGACCTGCCATTCCTCTTCGGCTTCCAGTTCGCCTGCACTCAGTAGTTCCTTGCCCAGTTCGTCTGGCTGTATCTTATAGATTAAGAAGTCATCCCCGTACCTGTTGTACCTCATGCCGGTGCGTTTACGATTGCCAGTCCTGGTTTCCGGTGGTGTTGGTCGATCTGGCTCCATCCACTTCGGCACCTCATCTTGCTCCGGGTCGTTCCATTCTTCTTCTACAAATGATCCTGCATCAGACTCCACTCCTATCTTTTCATTGTCGTCCAAACTCAAGTTCTCATTACCATCATTTTTCTCTCTGGTGCCTTTTTCATTCACTTCACACGCTGGCTCTACCACCAGGTACTCAAGACCCTCCATGTCCTTCGGTATGCACCAATCCTCCGGGGACGGGACATGAGGCTTCAGATTTTCATAATGTGCCGCTCGCCCAGTGCTCAAGCGATAGAACCGCCCTTGTTGATGAACTTCCGTTATCATGAATGGTCCCCTCCACTTCTTGAGTAGTTTCTTTGTTCCCTTGGGCGGTATGACATTTTGGAAGACCCACACGTATTGGCCCACTTCATATGGCTTCGCTTGTAATATTTTTTCGTCATATTTTCTGCGTTGCCTCATTTGCGCTTGCGCCGTGTTCCTCCTGCATAGCTCGTTTAACTCCTGTTGTCTTTTGATCGCTTCTTTCACGTATGCCTGAGGCGACGTCTTTTTCCCTTCGTATTCCGGGTAAAAGAATGTCAGAGGCATTGCTCTCTCCCTACCCGTCAACATCATGAAGGGACTGATGCCCGTCGTTGAGTGCTGTGTACTGTTGTAGGCCCCTACTACCTGTGGCAGGTATTTATCCCAATCCGTCATGTATCTTGAGCAGTACACCCTTAACATGTTGACCAGTGTCCTGTTCTGTCTCTCTACCAACCCGTTGGTCTGTGGATGGTAGGTTGTCGAGTGTGCTTTGCCGTTGTCCGACTGGAAAGTCATTGGACAACCATACCGCGATATCCAATGCGTTATCAGATGATCACATGTCTCCTCTGCCGAGGCTGTCTGGCACGGAACCGCTTCCGCCAACTTTGTGAAGTGATCTATTAAACCAGTATCTGGTTATATCCCGACTCCGTCATGCAGATTTTTTGATGGTCTATCTGCACCACTTCATTGAATTCTGAGCTCTCGACGGACTTGAGTGGAAACTTCATCTTCCTTGGGTCCTTTACCTGGAGGCATGCCAGGCAGGCATTCACCCATCTCTCGCAAGCTTTTCTCATCCCTGGCCAATCAAACCTGTGAAGTATCCTTTGTTGTACTTTGTCTATCCCCTGGTGCCCCATCTGGTCGTGTGATCTGAAAAGCACCTCCGTTTGATACAACTGTGGTAGTATGATGAGGTTGTGTTTGTGTAATATCTTCTCTTCGTCTTTCCTCTTGCATGCTACCACCCCATCAGCTGTGTGATAGAGTAAGTCTTTCTTTTCTTTGTAGAACTGGCTCAAGATCTTATAGCTGTCTTCCTCGAGTTCCCCTTTCTCCTTGACCCCCGACTGGATCCATTTGGAGAGGTTATTTGTCATTTTGTCATTCTTTTGGGCTCTTATTAGGTCTGACAGCCTATATCTTGCCTTGACATGCTCCTTTAGCGCCATGATCTGTCCATTCATCTCACCAGGGTTGTGGATGTCATCACTCAGCTTCACCCATATCATCCTTTTCACGATTTTTATATCATCTTCTGGCACCAGATTCGTTCTGACGTTTGAGTTGCATGATAATTCCCTGAATGGATTCCTTGAAACCGCAATTTTCTCAAGTTCTTCACCACCTCGTATCTCCTGTACGTCCAGATTGTACGTTCCCGAAGATGGATCCGTCTGTAACTCCCTGTCGTGGTGCCTTGTCTTCTCTTCCGCCAATATCATGCACAGACTGTCTTGGTTTTCGCTGCTCTCATCCGAGTCTTCATCCCATTCTTCACGCTCCCCGGACAATTTTCCTTCTCCGGTTTCTTCTTCCGTGAACATGGAACACTCCCCGGACTCTTGACCTATTCCCAGGTGTTCAGTATCTTCTTTGAACGTCACTTTCTTTTTCCTAACCTTGGTCTGCTCCAGAATGTTTTCGGGGATTTTTTCAACTAGTGACCGCACGACATCTTTGCTGTCAGTGACGCTTCCTCTTGAGGAGTCGGTATTGTTCACTGCCTCTTTTCTCCGAAGTATAGTGACTTCCGGTTCCTCTTGACCCTTCTCTTGGATCACGGGCTTATCATCTGATAGTTTCTCGAGCAACCTCATTAAGTCATCATCTATCTGTGCAGTTCCTGCTTCCACCTGGTTAAGATCATAGCCTTTTGCCTTGAGCGTCTCCTTCACGATCTTCGACTTGAGTATAATCTCAATCGGAATACTCTTGCTCTTCTTCAAGATGGTCTTCTCTGGAGGCTCTTTAGGCAATTCAGGATGATCTTCTATAGGTTTGCCTGACTTGTCCAGCCATCTCGTGAGTGGAAGACTGTCGTACGTTTCCTTGTCCATGAAGGAGAAGCCATCTTTGATTTCAGGTCTGTCTGCCTCTCTTTGCTCTTGTCTCTCATAGAACTCCGTTTTCTTACTCAAGCTGTCGGCATTCTGATGTTTATCTCGTGTTCTATGCTCAATTATCATGTTGTATCCATCCAGGCGAACTATCCACCTCCCAATGTAACTTTGGTCCATTGAGTACGTTTTCAGCCAGCTCAGTGCTCGATTGTCGACTCGCAACTTGAATGGCTCACTGCCCAGGTGTGCCCTGTATTTCTCGACAAAGGTAACCACCGCGAACATCTCTGCTTTTGGTGCTCCGTACTTCATTTCCGTGTCACTCAGGACTTTGCTCCCGTACGCTATTGGTCTCAAGACTGTCTTCCCATTCCATTCTTGTTCTTGGTGGAGAATCCCAGAAATCGCGACTACCGACGCATCCGTGTCCAGCACGTACATCCCTTTCTCAGTCGGCATACCCAGTACTGGTGCCTCACATAGCTCTTTCTTTATTCTCTGGAATGACTCTTCTGCTGCGTTGTTCCACGTGAACTTCTTGCCCTTGTGTCTCATTAATTGTTGCATCGGGTATACCTTGTCTGCATAGCCTTTGATGAACTCTCTATAATAGTTAGCGAAACCCAGGAAGCTCATCAACTGGTGCTCTGTCTTCGGTGATTTCCAGGTCAGGACTGCTTCCACGGCGTCCGTATCAGGTCTGATGCCGTGCTTGTCTACCATCCTGCCCAAGTATTTTATTGAGTCCTTGAGTATCTCGCACTTTGATGGTTTACACTTTAGCCCCGACCTCTTCATGCATGCAAACACTTCGTCAATTCTCTCAATGTGGTCTTCCAGTGTTGGCGTTGCTATTACCACGTCATCCACGTAGCACATTACCAGGTTGCCATACTTCTTCGTCACGCCTATCAGCGCGTGTGCCATCAACCGCTGAAACGTGGCTGTGGCATTGCAGAGTCCAAACGGCATCCGTTTCCATTGAAACAGACCCAACTCGCAGGCAAACCCTGTCTTGTCCATGTCCTGCTTCCTTAGTGGTACCTGCCAAAAGGCCGAGCCTAAATCAAGAGTCGTAAAAAATTTTGCATCACCTAACTTCGAGAGGCTCTCATCAATCCTAGGTATGGGATAGGCATCCTTCACCGTGACGGATTTCAGGTATCGAAAGTCACAACAAAACCTCAACTGGTCGCCTTTCTTTTTGGCCATCACTACTCCACACGCCCACGGTGACTTGGATGGTTCTATCATGTCATACTCTAGTAACGTCTCGATCTCTTTTCTACACGCGTCCGATTTGTGTGGGGTCATGCGCCTCGCCCCCTCCCTATGTGGTACCGCGTTTTCCTCAAGTTCTATTTCATGCTCAACGAAATTACAACACCCGATATCCGCCTTATGCCTCGAAAAAACTTCCTCGTTCCGCTCTAGTACACCCTTGATGGCTTCGAGCTGTTAATCTTTCAGTTTGCCCCTCAAATGTTCAATCCCCGGCAGAACCGGTTTATCAATTTGCATTTCATCTAGTGTGGGTCGCTCTGGAAAGTTCAAACAGCTCGACAGCCCATCGTCCGTTTCTGACTTAAGTGATTTAATAAGACCTGAAGAATCTTTTATTTTCTGCAATCGTCTCAAGATACAAATTTTGTCCCTGTGATTGGGACAATCAACAACTTCATTTTGTTTTGAGTTCTCAATCGTTTCATATCGAGTTTTAACCGGTAAAGCATATCCCAGTTTCCTCCCTCTCTGTATCGTGATCGGTATATCAAGGGTATTCAACAAGACACTGACGCAGAGGCCGCTCTTCGTTATCGAGAATGATCTTCCTAAAACAGCAGCACTTTGACTATTAGGATTCGGAACTATACACACTTGCTTGTTGTCACTTAGTTCATTGTAATTTTTCATCCTCAAGCTTACGATTGCCGCTTCATTAGCTTTTAGCCTCACCCTCCTGCTCAAGAATACCGGTGCTTTCTTTTCATTTGCAATTATTAAATTTACCGGTTTGATTGCGTACCTCCTATCCGGGTTCCGTATCCTGAACATTGCGTTATTTAGATCTATCGTTACGTCGAAATTCCTGATGAAGTCTCTGCCCAAAATGAATTGGTCAGATTCATCTAGGTTTTCTACCACGATAAAGCTCATCCACAGGTTACGTTCCCCCAAATTGAGGGCTATTATCGGCGTCCTGCCCAGCACCCGAAGGGCCCCTTTGTTTGCAGCTGACAACCGTATTCTCGAGTCTATCAAGTCACCTTTGTCAAAGCCCATCTTCTCCCAAGTTTCGATTGGTATGACGCTCAAGACTGCTCCCGTATCCAGTAACCCACGCAATTGAGTCTTTTTGCCACTTATATCTAGCACGTGCCCTGTCACATCTGCCTCCGTCCCGATGTGCATTGCATCTTCTTCAAGCATGGCGCAGTGTCCAATCGATCTCACTTTCAACTCTTCTTTCCCTACGTAGATTTGCCCAATTAGGTCTTCGTCACATGTTATCATTGTCTTGGTGTAGATGTTGATCCCGTCTATATTTAGCATCACCTCGTGTGGACCATAAGCTTCAGTATATCTGTTATCAAGACGTACCGACTTGCTGCCCCCTCTCATGAGTAGTGCTCTCAGCGCTCTAGAAGTCGTTTGTGGGCTTATACAACTCAAGTAATCTGCGTACACGTCAATGTGCATTATTGTCTGGTCGCTCGGTTCGCTCAAGTTTCTGGTTACCTCGTGGCCGCCCACTGTGATTATCGACATTATTCTAGCCCCGATTTTCGATATGCCGAATGGCTTTCCCGTCACCACTTTTACAGTGTTACAATTCCCGGTCTTTGTTGAGCCTGGTACAGCCTCTGGTGTTGGGTTTGATCCGGTTAATGCTTCGTTGAAATTCTGTCTTTCGATCTCCAGCTTTAGTCGTTGCTCTATTTCTTTCGCAGCCAGGTCCTGTTTCACTTTGGCAATTGCTTCCGTCGCCGCTTTCTCATAGTTTATCTCTAGAGAGTTCCCGGCCGCGGATTCTATCGCACCATTAACATGTGTTACAGCTTTCACTGTTTTCGTCGGCAATTCCGTGCTTGGTGCTCCTAAGTTCCTAGATTCAAACTCGTTTTGTCTATTCCGCTGATTCTGCACTGCCGCTAGTGCCAACTTGTGTTTGGGGTGACTCTGGTCCTTGACCGCTTCCCAGAACAAGGGACAATCCATTCTGAAGTGCCCCTCCTGGTAACAGAAGAAGCATCTTGCGCCTATCTTGATGATTAAGCCACTATAGTACTCGTGTTCCTCCATCTGGCTCATGTCCTCCTCATCCGGTGCATATCCTAGACTCTTCATGCCTTGTTTGTATGTTGTGCAGTCAGCCACGTGGTGATCCGCCGACCCGCAGTTCGCGCATGATCTGCGCTTGTCCATGTCATCTCTCGGCTTGTACCACGACGACCTCTGGGGTTGACTTCCCCCTTGCGTGTTCCTGTTTTCTGAATATGAGTATTTCTTGGGTTTCATCAGCATGTATTCCCTTGATTTCTGTCTCATTTCTTCTGGGGTTGGTGCGCTGTCTTTCGACAATGTGTAGTATGTTGCTAACATCGTCCTTAAGTCGTCACTTTTTACCCCATCAATGAACTTCGAGGCAATGCTAAAGTTTCTTCTGTTTGTCGACTCCTCTGGGTCACTCCTTCTTCTCAAGCTCTCGAGATCATCTAGGAACCGATCTATTGACTCGTCGTCCCTCTGCCTTCTCTTTTCAAATCGCATCATCGCTTGGTGACCCTTCATGCCTGACCCGAATCGATTTAGCAATATCTCGAAGATCTTGTCCGCGGTGTCGCGTTCTTCTTCTTTCTTTGCGACCACGCATTTTAATGCCGTGCCTTCTAAGTTGCTGAGTATGGCTGTGCATGCTTGTCTTTCATCATTTAAGTTATCTTGCTCTAGGTGTAATCTCATCACTTCCACCCAAGTGTCGATGCATCCATCGGAGTCGTCTTTGAATTCCTTTGGCTTCTTGAAAGTTTTTCTTGATTTTCCGTCCCTCCTATCGCTCGAGTCAGTGTTCCTCGTGGCGAAGGCCTCTAGAGTCCTGTTCATCATCTCCCAAGTGCTTGCCCATGTCATAGCATCCGGACCTGCGTTGCTGTTAGCTGTTGAGTCCCCCGGGCAAGTCAATGTACTTGACGTTCCATTCTTCATGATTGTTTTAGCAGCTGTTGGTGCTATGCTCACCGTATCCCGGGTTAAGGGCAACGGTGTCGATTGCGTTTGCCCCTTTGTGGTTCCACAAAGTCAACTCTGGTGCCTTGCATGCGATCCGCTGCCGGTCTTTCTTGTGAGGTAGAATTTCTCAAGATTGCATCCAATTTCGTCTGTATTGCACATGAATGTTCTTATCTCGTTCTTCATTGGTGGTTTCTACCTTATCTGACATCTCCTTGAGTCTCTCATCTGTTGCCTTAGCCAGGTTAAAATAACTATCCAGATACTCGTGTTTGTTGTATCTTAATTCTTTTCTTATCACTTCTCTGTCCTCTTCGCTGTGCTTCAGTTTTTTGTCGATCTGATTCAGTTTCGCCATCAAGTCACCTAGCTCAATAGTAGCCTCTTCATGGTCAGCCGTCGGTCTGTCTTCGGCCGTAGCTTCTGCTTTATTTTGTTCCTCTCTTGGATTGGCTTCTGTCGTCTTCGTGCTCACTGTCCCAAATGTTCGTGCTCTTTCAGCTTTTGGTTCTTCAGTCATGTTTTCTTTCGTTTTTATTCCGACCATCATCGCCAACCTTTCTGTAAAAGATGTCTTTTTTAATTGAGAGTCTTCTTTCACCGTTTCTTCGGTGTTGCCTATTGCATCTTCCACATTGTCTATTGGTGAGAACTCTATGGGTTTCGGGTTTGGTTCTTCTGCATTGGGCATTGGAGTTGACTCCGTCGTCTTTTTCTCCCTTTCATCTACGCTCTGGTCTGGTGTCTCTAGGTCGATTTCGATTGTAGGCTCCACCTGTTTTTCCCTCGCATCTTCTCTCGTCTTGCTCTCGGTGCCACTCCTCGTGCTGACCATGCTAACTGAAAAGTTATTTTTTGTTTTGCCTGGGCCCCTTGATGTCGTTCCACGCAGCGACGAGTTATATTTCGTGTTTGATCCACTTGACCTTTTTTCAAGCACCGGTACCCTACTCCGTCTCATTATTTCTATTTACAATTGCTCTTATTTACAATATTATTCTATACACAACTCTATTCTAAGAATAAAAAATTTTGTGAAAAAGAATTCTTAAGAGGAAATATACAACGTGATAAAAACCTTTCTTGAAACTTTCTTTATTTGTGGTCCCAACCGTACCGGGTTCCGACTAGTGTTGTTCTGTTTTAAATTTTTCTCAAACACTTATTGTAATTTTACTTCAATTTTTATACCGTCCTAAGACTTCCAGTTACCGTCCCTACTCTTCTTTGTACCGTCCCAGGCTTCTTTCTACTGTCCCAAGACTGTTCGGTACTGTCCCAGTACTTCGTCAGTGTCCCAAGACCCTTGTCCTGAGAATACTATCCCAAGGCTACTGTCCCAAGGCTAGTGTCCCAAGACCACTGTCCCAAGGCTAGTGTCCCAAGACTAGTGTCCCAAGACTACTACCCAAGGCTAGTGTCCCAAGACTACTGTCCCAAGACTACTATCCCAAGGCTAGTGTCCCAAGACCCTGTCCCAAGACCCTTGTCCCAAGACCACTGTCCCAAGACCACTGTCCCAGGACCCTTGTCCCAAGACCCTGTCCCAAGACCCTTGTCCCAAGACCACTGTCCCAAGACCCTGTCCCAAGACCCTTGTCCCAAGACCCTGTCCCAAGACCCTTGTCCCAAGACCACTGTCCCAAGACCACTGTCCCAAGACCCTTGTCCCAAGACCCTGTCCCAAGACTAGTGTCCCAAGACCACTGTCCCAAGACCCTGTCCCAAGACCCTTGTCCCAAGACCACTGTCCCAAGACCCTTGTCCCAAGACCCTGTCCCAAGACTAGTGTCCCAAGACCACTGTCCCAAGACCCTGTCCCAAGACCCTTGTCTCAAGACCACTGTCCCAAGACCACTGTCCCAAGACCACTGTCCCAAGACCACTGTCCCAAGACCACTGTCCCAAGACTGTATCAAGACTGTTCTGGTCCAACACTGTCCCAGGACTGCACTGTCCCAAGACTGTCCCCAGACTGCTCTGTCCCAAGACTTCTTTGGCACTGTCCCAAGACTGTTGACAAGTGTCTGAGCGGTGGGACCTCTTTCTTCTTTGTTATGGGGACTTCTTGATTCACTGTACCTTGTACCACCACTCAAGCTCTAGTAAAATTTTGCCAAAAACCCTCTCTTAAAAGCCAAATGCTGACCCCCCTCTTTCTTATTTCTTTTTAATTACCTCTCTTTCAATGTTCCAAGCAACTTGAGACCAAAACCTGTGCGCAGGTATCTTGTGATCACCTGTCCGTGTAAAAACTAAACACAAATCCTTACCAAAATGCAACAAAAATCTAAGCAAGAAAAAGTAATAAAAACAGAAAGATGAATCCACCTAAAATTCAAAGGTGACAAATGTCTACCTTCTATCGAAAAAATGTCTGGTACCTAATTGCCACGCGTTTCCTTCCCCCCTGCTAGCGATCTTAATTGGTATCACAAAAACTGTCTATGTCCGTTCCCCCCTACCGATCCGACCAGGGTACCTTCCTTAACTCAAGTTCAAATTTCGATATCCACTTATTATTACCAACGCGTGTTAATGTCTAATGTAACTAAGTCAACGATGTCGACTAATTAATTACTCTAATTTTCCCCCTTTTTACAATTTACAACCGCCAACCTCTAACTTAACCAGCCCCCCTTCTAACCTCCCCCCTTTTTAGCCCCCCTTCTTAAGCCTAAAATTACCTTAAGCGCCGGGTACTACACCTCTCAAGAGAAAACCGTAGACCTGTCTCCAGGCCTGCTCAAGTAAAAACGTTTCTCAAAACCGGGGGATATCGCTTATCCAATTTTACACTTATTTCCTTTAATGTAATTTGGATTTTAACGATACCCGTTCTGCCCAACTTGCGAACTCGAGATCTGCCAAATCCTTCTTGGCTGCTTTCCCACTCGACTGGTCACCTGTTCCAGTCCAGTCTCCTATTGGTTCAGCTCAAGTGTTCCTGAACCACTTTCCCACTCGGCCGGTCACCTCTTCCAGTCGAGTCTCCTATTGGTTCAGCTCAAGTGCTCCTGAACCACTTTCCCACTTGGCTGGTCACCTCTTCCAGTCAAGTCTCCTTGTTGTCCAGCTAAGTTCCAAGCTATCTGAAAACCCTTGACAACGCCCCACACTCGGGCTCTTTATTCAGGTTACTGGGTTAAATTACTAGGTTGATCGAAACGATCGAACTTGTAAAACAGTATGGGTATACTATTTAATTAATATAAAGGTTTGATCCAACTAATCTGGTGTCAAAGTAACTGTCTTTTTTCGTTTTATGGTTTTTGTTTTGCTTTTTGTCTTTTTGCTCGTGTTTTTGTCCCCCTAGTTGCCCCCCTTTACTCGGTTAGCTAAGCCTCGTTCGGAGGGCGTACCAGGAAGTTTTCTCGAGTTTACTTAAGAAGCTATCACGGTACAACCGGAAGGTTTGCACGTTCCTGTCGAACCGCACCGCCGGTACTCTAGAATGGGCATTCAGCCCGAAGCTGTCTCAAGTGATTTCGACTCCGTAGTCTTGATGTCGTAAACACCCAGGAGCGCCATAAAAACACTATGTAACATTCGTCTACTGCAGTCACATATGAGGCTTAAGAAAAATAGGCCCTATAACCATTGGCTCAAGAGTCAGGGACACTATCTCTTGAGTTTTTCTACCTCAAATCAGTCGGAGCCAATTCGGTTCGCTTGTGACATGAGACTACGACCCGTTACAGCTTAAAGGCTACTACTAAAATATCCCCCCACTCTAGAATTAATAACGTCCCCATACTCAGGTCTCTAGATACCCAAAATACATGAACGCCGTTAAAAACCGGGTCGGAACAATCCGCTAAGTTACTTTTTTATTAGACAGTGGAACTTTGATCCATTTCAGATGGATCAACCTAAAACTCGCCTTACCTCAACATAATAATCATAAAACACACTCTAGAAATTTAAATTTGTACTCACATTGTAGCACGCTCAAGAACTGGGAGTAATCAAGTCGGTAATCAACTCGAGAATTAAATAATGTAATTAAAATGAGTTTGATTTTTGTCAGTTTTAACAACAAGAACAAGTTTGTACTCTAGACTATAATTTCTCGTGAACCATTGGGACACTCAAGCTGTCCACCTTTCCACCGAAGGTTCACTCTAGTCCAGTTTAGAATAATACTCCAGTCAAGTCACAATAATCCAGTTCGTGGGAATACTCTTGTCTCTGTTTCGAATGGGACAGCTCTACTCTAGGTTATTACTGTGGCGGAAATTGCGAATAGCAATTTCCTACTGATTTTTCTTGCAACTTTCCCGCGATTTTTGTTCGATCGTTCTGAATTCTCTTCTTCGGTTTTTAGTTATCGCGAGAAAATCGTGCATGACAGGCTCCATTCGAATTTTTGAAAAATTAAATTTCACCCCAAAATTGAGTGCTCTTGCTTTTCTCAAGGTCAAACTTCCAAATATGACCGACTGGCACATAAATTAGTAGCCCTGTTTTTAGGAGTAATCTCGTGGTCTGGGGATCCTGAGACCCAACCATGAGCTCACTGTTTTTGCATATAATCAAATTAATTAGAGCGTTCTAATCGAAGCCGGAAACAGTAACGTTTTTTTTTTGTCGACCCGATGTTAGAAAGACCACCAAAAGAACTGGCTTTGGCAGGGACGGTGAAAAGCATATAGAGCTGTATTTAGACGCTAGCCAGTCGTTTTAAAACCTAGCTTTATTTTCCGTCGATATGTACTTCCGGGCGATTGTTACAAACATAAGTAAATGATTCATTCAAAAATTAGATGAAAAGATTTTCAATTTTGAGTTCATTTCTTAGATGTTCATTTATTTTTAGAAATATGAATGTTTTGAAACAATCATTATTATTTGACGAGGCACTGCGAGACTCGCCACTGTTTAAAGCGTACCTGAAAGGGTACGAAGAGCGCATAAGTGCCTTTGGAAAAAGTGTGAACAAGGTAACTGATTTAGAAGTCGCGGTGTCTAAGAAGTTTCATCTTTTATAGTCGTTGCAATCATTTATAATCTTTCGTGGATTTACACATGTTTGACACTTCTGGAATTAATTTTTTCTCTCTTTTAATTTAGATCAGCAATGCGTGCGATGATCTTAGCAGAATCCAAACACTTATAAACAATTTCAGATTGTAAGTAGAATATCTGGTAAAAGCATTTAAGTATTAAGAATTACTGAGTCTTAGGCCGTGAACTAGAATTATTGCATTATTTGCACTAGATTGTTTTGTCTCCGCTGAAAAGCTGAATGTCCACTTCTGCTCTTTTTACCTGCTTGTTTCACAGGTCATTCACAACTTCGTTTAAATCAATGGCAGAGGACTTGGTTGTTGATCGGGTTCTCAAGGTGAGTTTTGCTTTATGTTAAGGAATATAGTTATTCAAATCTAACCTTTAAAAAATGTATATATCTTTGATAATATATACCCCAAAGTTCAACCTTTCCTGGAAAACGCACAATACGGCTCCCGGCAAAAAAGGTCAGCAGTACTACAAATGGTACAATTTTTGAGCAAAGTATATGAACTCTACGATGACAAAAATGTTCAAACACTTTCAGTCCTTTAACTAGATTTTTCTAAAGCCTTTGATAAAGTTCCTCATAGTATCCTAGTCGCCAAACTACGGAACATAGGTCTAAGCATTCAAATACGAGACATAATACAAGACTATCTAACAGATAGAATGCAGTTTGTGAAAATCAATAAAAGTTCATCAACTCTGAAAGAAGTAACTAGCGGTGTACCACAGGGCTCAATTCTTGGCCCTCTACTTTTTATCATATTCATTAACGACTTTCCCAAATACATTGAGAATTCAGATTGTTTTGGCTATTGTGACGATATGAAGATCTTGTCTACTGAAGAAATTCATCTGCAAAAAGACACGGCAAATGTTGAAAAATGGTGCAAAGAAAATAAAATGCCGCTGAATGAAGATAAATGTAATTTGTTAAACCTCAAAGGGAAAATGGAAGTTACACTATTTAATACAAATGTTGATACCGCAAAGACCCAAAAAGACTTAGGTATTTTAATGTGTGACAACCTTTCGTGGTCAGTAAATGCTGAAAATCGCATATCAAAAGCAATGGGAGCTTTTTACAAAATCAAACGAATTATCTCGAAAAAAACATCATTAAAGTCAAAATTAAACTTATACTGCGGATACATCGTACCAATCATAAGCTATGCATCGCAAACATGGTATCCGAACAAAGCAGAATTAAGACAACTAGAAAGAGTACAAAAACGAGCGACATCTTGGATTACAAATAACTTCAAAATGAGTTATACTGAAAGACTGAAATTTTTAAAGCTCCTTCCACTCTCAATGTACTTTGAATTACACGACATATTGTACTTAGTTTCACTACTAAAAAATAAACATGACATTGATTTGAATACAATTATTCATAAAAACGAATCACGAACGAGACAAGCAACACGTGGTGAGATTGCTGTTCATGCAACAAGACTGAAAAAGTCAAATGAAAATTATTATATACGTTCTAATACGCTATACAACTACTTTAGCCAAATTGTGGACTTCGAAAATCAAGATTATGACAGCCTGAAAATATCTATAACAAACACGTTTTGGAAATTCTTCAACAGAAATTTTGCAGAAAACAACTTGTGTATGTGGAGAATTCTTTGCTGGTGTGGAAACTGCAACCCACCGGGAAAAATTATGAACTTATAAACGAGGGTTCAAAACCCATGGAGAAATCCTAAAGCCTACACTACTACTACTACTACTATACCTATAGCGTTTCTGGGGCTAGGTTTTTTTAACCAAATTGATCTTTTACCAGACTCCATGGCAAGAATTTAATTGAAAAAAGTTTAACTTTGTGGAAGATTCGAAAAAGAAGCGGTTAGAACAATCAAAAATTCGTATATTAACCTTGAAATTATTGTCTTGAACAGACTAAACAGTGTCAGTACGTTTTCCAATCAATAATATTTATCGAATCTGGTAAAAAGGTCCAGGTAATAACTTTTTTGGTAAAAGGTTGGCCTGCTAAAAGATCAATCACCATCGTGTGGACAGAAAAGGTAGCAAATCTAGAATTCATTTTTTGTGCTTTAGAATGCTGTTGATGTGTTTAACGACCTGATTGAGACTATTTGTAATGGAATATTTGTAAGTATTTCATTAATCAGTGCCTTGAAACCTAAGAATGTAGTTGGAAAATAACATCAATAAATTGGCGTTTCAGTCTACCCTGCAAGAAATGCGTGACCATGTTCTTGAAGCTATGGTTGATATCTTCAAAATGTAAGTAACAACTTTGAATAGTCACTAATAGTAAAATTGCACAAAAGGCGTTTTTCATTGCGAGAGTTAAATTATGTTGATTGTATATTTTTTGGCTTTGTTCGGTTTTTTATATTGGCTTAATCAGCTTATGTTACGTTGTTTCAATGAAAAAGAGATTTTTTCTTCGGATTTATTTAAAGCTTCGAGTTCAAAAAGTTATTTTATTAAGAGAAATTTTTCCGGCTCAAATAGCGTCTGCCTAAGAATTGTGGACTTTGTGGATGGCAAAGGTCCTGTGATCGAGTCTGACGAGGACAAGTTTTTTTTTCAAACGGTAAATATTTAGATCAAAAAAATTCGGCTTAATATTTCTCTGCTTATGTTTTGTCGGCTTACTTGCCACATCTAAGATTTGCTTATTTTAGCTGTAAACAAGTCTCACTGCAGTTGCTTTTAGCATTTTAAAAAACGGCCTAATCACATTGTTTTTCACATAGGTTATAATTTTACCAGCTCGATTTGTTAATTTTTTTCTTCATTTTTTGTCTTTTTATCGCGTTAATAATTTTCGGCTAACTTAATATCGACTTAGTGGCCTCTTATTGTGTCATTACTACCGAAAAAAATTTTTGTGCGCGTGTGTGTGCGCTGAGGGGAAAAGGGACTTAACATCGAAGAACACAAGCAACACGAAATTTTGCCTGCCAACAAATACGTCTGAAGAAGTGTGAATCAGATTACTGGTTTCGAGCTTGCCGTCTGGCCAACCTTTTTAACGATTACTTCAAATTTGACATAATCTTTGATCCAGGATGCAAAATTAAACTGCTGGAAGTTTATACGAAGTTCTTCAAAACCCGCTACAACGAATCAGATTCATGCACTTGGCGGATATTATGTGGCTGCAACAACTGTAGAGATTTGAAGAAACTTAACTTTAACAACTGAAACACGAACGTTGAACCTCCCAATCACTGGGTTTTATGCGAACCCTTGGATTAGTCCTAAATCCTTTGTTATTATTATTTTTTATAAGTTTTGAATCCGGCCGGGCCCCTTTTTGCTAACAAGAGTTTTTGTGCTTTTCGGGCTATCGTCCGTGTGCTTATTTTGTCTCGTTGGTTCCCGTAATTATATGGTTCATCTTCATTCCAAGTTGCTGTAACCCCCCATGCTTGAGACGACGAAGCACATGAGTTCGATTCCAGTTGAGTCATGTTTTTTTTGCAAATAGAAATTTTTTGCTAATTTATATTATTGTCTGTCTGCTTAGTTTTTTCTGCTTAGTTCCGCAGAAAGGGCTCTTTTGACAACTTGGCTTCTGTCTAGCGTTGCCAAACTCTTTGTAGAGTTTCTAATGGTTCAGGCAATTTTTGTTGACAAAAACTATTTATTCAATCTTTTTTTTTTTCATTTTCCGTTCGGTTTTAATCACAGTCATTCATGTTTTTATCGCTGGTGGTGTGATGCTCAGCTTCGTCTCTGTGTCGAGACCGCGAGATGTAAGGTCTTTCGGTATCCGAACAAGATCATAGCGACATGCTGCGATTCTCTGATGAGATTGCTTTCGCATCGATTTTCATCCATTCGCAACATGAAGAAATATTTTTTGTATGATGAAATGAATGCTGCTTTTTTGTCGATTTTGGCTGCACTGTTCCGTCCGGAAAGATCAACCTAAGTGCTGGTGTCGTCGTTTTCTATTCAATCGGTGTATTTTTTGCTGACTTGATAACTAATGTTGGTGTCACAAACTGACGAAGTCGCATCTCATGATTAGTCCGATTCCCTTTAAAGGCAGTGGGATGATGTGATTGGAAGGAAGTTGTTGATTCCTTTTGTAAGCACCGTTGACAAGTCCAGGGTTCGAAATTCGAAATGTTTCAGTCCATTTTGACGTTGATTTTTTGTCCCATTCGAATTCGCTTTTGTTGTAAGCGTCCCATAACAATTGGCATATTGGCAGAGGCAGTGTTCGAATATGGCAAGGTTTGATCAAGCTGTGGAATGTCGTTAAATTGGAGATCTGGTCTCAGGTGCTGAAGAAACAACTGACGATTATGGAAATGTGACTTAAGCATGAAAACATATATTTTTTCGGCAATTCTGAATGTGACATGTCGATTTCAGTGTCAAGTTGGTTTTTTCATAGTATCGAAGGCTGATCTTGTTTTTATGGTGCTTTATGTGACGAGTTGTTGGCATTGAATTTTTGTTGCTGGTGTGAAGAAAGGTGTGATGCTCCTTCTTCCACTCCTCGGTTCTGCAATTTTGTGTTGGCTAGCAAAATAATCTAACTTTTGGTGACTCAGGCAGTTGAAGCTTAGTAGCATCAGATATCAAGGGCTGGTTGTTTTCCCAGGGAAGAGGATTTCATTTTTTCAGGTAATTTTTTTATGGCTGTTTTTTGTGATCCTTGACGCTGTTGGTGCTTACGAGTCGTGCTGATGCTGTGGTTCACTGGTCGGCTGCTGCTCCTTAAGTTGCAGCCTTTATTGTGGACTTTAAACCTGGTTCTACAGCCAGTCGATGAATGAAGACTGCTTGATGTTATGTCGAATGTCAAACGAGGTTTGTAAAGGTGTCCAGTGATAGTAGTAGTTGTATAGTATTTAGGGTTTTTATCCCATGGGTTTGAATCCAAAATATAGTTTAATGAATTCTGAGTTTTTGTTATTTGGGTTACAGTTTCCACATTGAATCAATATTTGCAATGTGCAGCTGTCCATTTCTGAATATTTTGCGAAAAACTTCAATAAGTTTCTGCTATGGCAGATTTTCTTATCTCCGATAACTGTTTTGGTGTATTTCGAATGATGATGTTGAAGAATGCTGGACATCTAACGAAGAAGTCAGTGTTGGTCTTCTTTAAACGAATTTTTGGCACTTGAAATTCATTTCTATCCTTTTTCTGGTTAAAATTCGGATACATGTGGCCTATTGAATGATGTTAATTTCATAATTATTTCGAATAACGGATATGAAAAGTAGAAATTCGTGTATTTCGATGTATAAAGACAGGGGCAGAAGTCTAAGTTTCTGCAGTCTTTCCTTGTATAGGGTTTATGAGTCAAGCATCCATTTTGTTGCTGTCTGCTGATCTTTTTCTATTAGTTTAAGGTTAGATGAGTGTTTTGTTACTGACGCGCCATGAACTCCTAGCGGTACAACATATCCTATGTAGGTATTGAGCTTTGACGTTATGGGACAGTTTTTTGACAGATTACGTTTCAATGAGTAAAAGGCCGATATTGACTTATAACACCACTTAGATGCATTAACATTCCATGAAAGAGTTGGGGTAACAATTATTCCTAAATCTTCTGTTTCATTTTTAAGAATGTTTCTCTTGATTCGGCCTTCTAACTTATTTTCAAAATTGGGCAGAGTGCGTTTCCAGCATTGAGACGCATCAAGTTAGTTTTACACCATTTTTCGAATGACGCAGTATCAATATCTAATTCTCTTTTGCTTGTAGCAATAACCTTGAAGTCATCAGCATATCCGAAAGAATTGACATTTTCTGGTCATTGATGTATTTATGAATAATAGTGGTCTCAATAGAGAACCTTGAGGGACACTACTTGTGACAGAACATGTTGTAGACTTTGTAGAAGTTTTTTTTTCAAACGGTAAATATTTAGATCAAAAAAATTCGGCTTAATATTTCTCTGCTTATGTTTTGTCGGCTTACTTGCCACATCTAAGATTTGCTTATTTTAGCTGTAAACAAGTCTCACTGCAGTTGCTTTTAGCATTTTAAAAAACGGCCTAATCACATTGTTTTTCACATAGGTTATAATTTTACCAGCTCGATTTGTTAATTTTTTTCTTCATTTTTTGTCTTTTTATCGCGTTAATAATTTTCGGCTAACTTAATATCGACTTAGTGGCCTCTTATTGTGTCATTACTACCGAAAAAAATTTTTGTGCGCGTGTGTGTGCGCTGAGGGGAAAAGGGACTTAACATCGAAGAACACAAGCAACACGAAATTTTGCCTGCCAACAAATACGTCTGAAGAAGTGTGAATCAGATTACTGGTTTCGAGCTTGCCGTCTGGCCAACCTTTTTAACGATTACTTCAAATTTGACATAATCTTTGATCCAGGGTGCAAAATTAAACTGCTGGAAGTTTATACGAAGTTCTTCAAAACCCGCTACAACGAATCAGATTCATGCACTTGGCGGATATTATGTGGCTGCAACAACTGTAGAGATTTGAAGAAACTTAACTTTAACAACTGAAACACGAACGTTGAACCTCCCAATCACTGGGTTTTATGCGAACCCTTGGATTAGTCCTAAATCCTTTGTTATTATTATTTTTTATAAGTTTTGAATCCGGCCGGGCCCCTTTTTGCTAACAAGAGTTTTTGTGCTTTTCGGGCTATCGTCCGTGTGCTTATTTTGTCTCGTTGGTTCCCGTAATTATATGGTTCATCTTCATTCCAAGTTGCTGTAACCCCCCATGCTTGAGACGACGAAGCACATGAGTTCGATTCCAGTTGAGTCATGTTTTTTTTGCAAATAGAAATTTTTTGCTAATTTATATTATTGTCTGTCTGCTTAGTTTTTTCTGCTTAGTTCCGCAGAAAGGGCTCTTTTGACAACTTGGCTTCTGTCTAGCGTTGCCAAACTCTTTGTAGAGTTTCTAATGGTTCAGGCAATTTTTGTTGACAAAAACTATTTATTCAATCTTTTTTTTTTTCATTTTCCGTTCGGTTTTAATCACAGTCATTCATGTTTTTATCGCTGGTGGTGTGATGCTCAGCTTCGTCTCTGTGTCGAGACCGCGAGATGTAAGGTCTTTCGGTATCCGAACAAGATCATAGCGACATGCTGCGATTCTCTGATGAGATTGCTTTCGCATCGATTTTCATCCATTCGCAACATGAAGAAATATTTTTTGTATGATGAAATGAATGCTGCTTTTTTGTCGATTTTGGCTGCACTGTTCCGTCCGGAAAGATCAACCTAAGTGCTGGTGTCGTCGTTTTCTATTCAATCGGTGTATTTTTTGCTGACTTGATAACTAATGTTGGTGTCACAAACTGACGAAGTCGCATCTCATGATTAGTCCGATTCCCTTTAAAGGCAGTGGGATGATGTGATTGGAAGGAAGTTGTTGATTCCTTTTGTAAGCACCGTTGACAAGTCCAGGGTTCGAAATTCGAAATGTTTCAGTCCATTTTGACGTTGATTTTTTGTCCCATTCGAATTCGCTTTTGTTGTAAGCGTCCCATAACAATTGGCATATTGGCAGAGGCAGTGTTCGAATATGGCAAGGTTTGATCAAGCTGTGGAATGTCGTTAAATTGGAGATCTGGTCTCAGGTGCTGAAGAAACAACTGACGATTATGGAAATGTGACTTAAGCATGAAAACATATATTTTTTCGGCAATTCTGAATGTGACATGTCGATTTCAGTGTCAAGTTAGTTTTTTTCATAGTATCGAAGGCTGATCTTGTTTTTATGGTGCTTTATGTGACGAGTTGTTGGCATTGAATTTTTGTTGCTGGTGTGAAGAAAGGTGTGATGCTCCTTCTTCCACTCCTCGGTTCTGCAATTTTGTGTTGGTTAGCAAAATAATCTAACTTTTGGTGACTCAGGCAGTTGAAGCTTAGTAGCATCAGATATCAAGGGCTGGTTGTTTTCCCAGGGAAGAGGATTTCATTTTTTCAGGTAATTTTTTTATGGCTGTTTTTTGTGATCCTTGACGCTGTTGGTGCTTACGAGTCGTGCTGATGCTGTGGTTCACTAGTCGGCTGCTGCTCCTTAAGTTGCAGCCTTTATTGTGGACTTTAAACCTGGTTCTACAGCCAGTCGATGAATGAAGACTGCTTGATGTTATGTCGAATGTCAAACGAGGTTTGTAAAGGTGTCCAGTGATAGTAGTAGTTGTATAGTATTTAGGGTTTTTATCCCATGGGTTTGAATCCAAAATATAGTTTAATGAATTCTGAGTTTTTGTTATTTGGGTTACAGTTTCCACATTGAATCAATATTTGCAATGTGCAGCTGTCCATTTCTGAATATTTTGCGAAAAACTTCAATAAGTTTCTGCTATGGCAGATTTTCTTATCTCCGATAACTGTTTTGGTGTATTTCGAATGATGATGTTGAAGAATGCTGGACATCTAACGAAGAAGTCAGTGTTGGTCTTCTTTAAACGAATTTTTGGCACTTGAAATTCATTTCTATCCTTTTTCTGGTTAAAATTCGGATACATGTGGCCTATTGAATGATGTTAATTTCATAATTATTTCGAATAACGGATATGAAAAGTAGAAATTCGTGTATTTCGATGTATAAAGACAGGGGCAGAAGTCTAAGTTTCTGCAGTCTTTCCTTGTATAGGGTTTATGAGTCAAGCATCCATTTTGTTGCTGTCTGCTGGTCTTTTTCTATTAGTTTAAGGTTAGATGAGTGTTTTGTTACTGACGCGCCATGAACTCCTAGCGGTACAACATATCCTATGTAGGTATTGAGCTTTGACGTTATGGGACAGTTTTTTGACAGATTACGTTTCAATGAGTAAAAGGCCGATATTGACTTATAACACCACTTAGATGCCTTAACATTCCATGAAAGAGTTGGGGTAACAATTATTCCTAAATCTTCTGTTTCATTTTTAAGAATGTTTCTCTTGATTCGGCCTTCTAACTTATTTTCAAAATTGGGCAGAGTGCGTTTCCAGCATTGAGACGCATCAAGTTAGTTTTACACCATTTTTCGAATGACGCAGTATCAATATCTAATTCTCTTTTGCTTGTAGCAATAACCTTGAAGTCATCAGCATATCCGAAAGAATTGACATTTTCTGGTCATTGATGTATTTATGAATAATAGTGGTCTCAATAGAGAACCTTGAGGGACACTACTTGTGACAGAACATGTTGTAGACTTTGCTTTGTTAACTCGAACATACTGTTTTCGTACAGTTAAATATGAAGCAATGAGTTCACTTAATTCTCCACCAAAACTTTTTAAAATTTTTTAAAGTAGAAATTGATGTGGGACGCAATCAAAAGATTTTTCGAAGTCCAGATAAAGCGCAGTTTTGTTTTGGGCGTTTTGTTCCTCATATCTTAAGTACACTTGATGTAATTATGCAAGAAGATGAGTGATTGCTGGACATTTTTTTTAACGAAAACCATAGAGAACTATAAAGATGTCGAGTTCTTTCATATATAAAGTCGAATCTTACTTAAAAAAATTTTTAAGATGCAGCCTAAAATTTTTTTTGCTCTGTATCTTATGTCTGATTTATCCCCATGAGGGAAGTTTCATTTTTTATTTACATTTGATAAACTGGTAGGACCGATTTTGATAGTGCGTTGCTAGATTTTTGTAAACAGGATTTCCCAATTTATCTGGCCCTGTTGCTGTTATGATATCTAATTCATCCATTATTTTTTTCTAGGTAATCATTACTCATTTCGATGCGCTTATATTTAGCCTTTTCAAAATTAATAGCTTCTGTTGTTCTGTTTATGTGAACACGCTACAGAAGAATTGATTAAAAGCATCGCATTTCTCGTTATCGTTTTCTCATCGAATTTCATTATTGATAGCAGCCTTGGTGCTCTTCTAATGCTTCGCAGAAATTTTTGTTTTGAGCTAAATTCACGTGGTGAAAAACTTCAAGCTCATAGCTTTTAAGATCTTTATCAGCAGATCTTTATTATAATTTGTAATTTTTGAGTCATTTGTGGTTTTGAGAGTGATTTCTGTCTTCAGAGTATTGTTTTTTTTTGCGTTCAATAACGTGCAAAGTTGGTGGTGTGATTCCCGGGGTAAGTGTGGCTCTATGTTCTGCTCTTCTAGGTATGTTTTCATCCAGAATTTTCCATAGCCAAGCTTACAATTGTTTGATAAGAAAGTCACAGTTGCTGTAGCAAAACGGTTTGAATGGATTGCTGACTATTGAGGTATTAATTGCAGTCCAGTCTGCTCTTTTCGAAGCATATGTGATTTTTATTGCTTTTTGTTTCAATGAGAGTTTGGTTTAAGTTTATTTGTGTTTTGTGTGCAAAATGATCACTGAGGTTTTTGGTCATTGATTGAATACATCTTATAAATGTTTCCATGTTTATAATCAGCGAGGGGTTGTTGATTAGAAGAACGTCTGGATTTTTGACTTCTTCAGGTGATAAGATTTGTTCAAAATTATTGCCAATTGGGGTTTCAATATTTAATTCTTCTTCAGCATCATCCGAGCTATTTATTTCTCCAGTGATTATAACGTTTTCGCTTTTCAAGTCTCTTGCAGTGTTAGGAAGTTTGTTCGAAATTCTAAAATTAAATTAGCTGTTGGTCTGTGGGATTTATTTTGGCGGGCAAAAAAGACAGTATATGATAGTGGATATATTTTTCAAATCTATTATTCTTTTTGAAAAGTGTTCAACATTTGAATCTTTATGCACAGGCTGATGTTTAAATGAGTTTCTGATGGCAATTAAAACACCGCCATGTTTCGTTTGGTAGTTTTAAAATAGTCGATCCTATCTGTAGATTTTAAAATCTGGTAGAAAAAGAGTTTTCTGATTTTGTTTTGGTTGTTAACCATGTTTCGGTTTGGCATAAGATATCCTTATTTTTTGCAAGAGATTGCATTCGCAAGACAAGTTCGTCGTGACGTTTTGATTTAGCTTCGTACATTAAGTTTTAGTGCTGTGTATATGAATATTTTGTTTAGAAAGACTGCATAGTCTCCGCATTTATTCTCTACCCAGCCGTTTTCAATTTTTCTGTGTAACTTTAGATCCTTTAGTCGCAGATTGAATAAGATCACACTTTGTTTTAAGCATCTTGTTTTCTATTTTCTACTTGAGGAAATAACATTTTACTGATGCAGGTTTTGTTTTCATAGGTTTTGTTAGCCCTTACGGAAAGAACAGATTCTATGTTTCTCCCACTTTGCTGAAACTTTCAGATTTAACGGCCGAGTTTTACTTTCAGTGAACTTTCCGAGCCTTCGTAAATCACTTATAGGGCACTCGACTTCCATAAAATCAAGAAGATTTACACTTTCTGCATTTATTCGTCTGCTCATAACCTGAAGTCTGTTACCACTGACTCTTGTGTGCCTCTTATACGTATGTCATCATATTCCTTTTGAGTAATTTTACTGTTTTTTGGCGCGGGCTTATTGGTTTCAAGTGCGGTTTTTTTTTCCAGTTTTAAATACATTCGATTGATTGCATTTCTAGCATATTTTCATTTGGTTGCTGGTTATTAAGAATAACACCTTTTTGATTACTTGCCACACAACTAATACATAAAAGAAGAACATTTTGGCTCAGTTGTTTCAATAAATTGATGGCATTTTTTTCTAAGTTGGTGCATTTAGAAGTCATGTGCATTAATTCGCCACTTGATGTACAGTCTTATAGTGTCTGTTTCGGTAGTTTTTCGTGCATTTTTTGTAGTTTTCATGTTTGAACTCATTTGTTTGTTTTAGAATGTTTCATTGAAAAATGTGTTTGGAATCTAGATTTATGTGATTACTATCAATAAAAAAGAACAGAATTCACCTCCTGTCATGGAGCTCGTAAAGAGTCCCGAGAGCTAAAAGTAAATTGGGAGAAAAATAAGTGAGTCTTTAACCGTGGAACCCGTAAGGAGTTCCGAGAGCTTTAACTTACCAAGAGAGGCTTGTAGGTTCCACAATTACACCACTGATTACAATGAAAAACGTTGTTTTTCCAGATGGTTCGTAGACCGCTCAGGGATTCTGGGTTAGATAAACGTCGTCGTTTCCGATATCTGTTTCGAAGCATATCTTTTGTTTGATGCTGCTGTAAACCCAGGCGTTTCGTAAAGCTTCACGCTGAATGATTTTATCAACCTCGATATGGCGAATAGTTATTTTATTGATCAGTTTTCTGACTCGTGGGCTGATGCCCAGTACGTAAACCATTTCGCAGAGATCAGATAGTTGGCAAGCAAAATTGGCTAGTTGTTTCCCAATTTCCTCTGAATTGCGAGCAGATTATGTCGCACTGGTCTTTCGTCGGTAAATGATTTTGTGCGTGGAAGATCCTACCACCAGGGGTTGACAAAATGTTGAAGTTGGGAAACACTAGTCTCCTAGCTTGTGAGTCAGCAATCAGCATGTGTTTTTTGATGACATTTTGAAGATGTGCTTTTCCATAACATGCAAGGTCTTGTCTCTAAAAATATTCCATTGGAACAGAACAGAATTCACCTCCAAAAGAACAGAATTCACCTCCTGTCATGGAGCTCGTAAAGAGTCCCGAGAGCTAAAAGTAAATTGGGAGAAAAATAAGTGAGTCTTTAACCGTGGAACCCGTAAGGAGTTCCGAGAGCTTTAACTTACCAAGAGAGGCTTGTAGGTTCCACAATTACACCACTGATTACAATGAAAAACGTTGTTTTTCCAGATGGTTCGTAGACCGCTCAGGGATTCTGGGTTAGATAAACGTCGTCGTTTCCGATATCTGTTTCGAAGCATATCTTTTGTTTGATGCTGCTGTAAACCCAGGCGTTTCGTAAAGCTTCACGCTGAATGATTTTATCAACCTCGATATGGCGAATAGTTATTTTATTGATCAGTTTTCTGACTCGTGGGCTGATGCCCAGTACGTAAACCATTTCGCAGAGATCAGATAGTTGGCAAGCAAAATTGGCTAGTTGTTTCCCAATTTCCTCTGAATTGCGAGCAGATTATGTCGCACTGGTCTTTCGTCGGTAAATGATTTTGTGCGTGGAAGATCCTACCACCAGGGGTTGACAAAATGTTGAAGTTGGGAAACACTAGTCTCCTAGCTTGTGAGTCAGCAATCAGCATGTGTTTTTTGATGACATTTTGAAGATGTGCTTTTCCATAACATGCAAGGTCTTGTCTCTAAAAATATTCCATTGGAGATACTCCACACAAAACCGAGGCCATTTTACATGGCACACAATATCTAATAAGCTCGTGAGATGAGGTTGGCTGTCGGCTGCATTGATTGTTACTTGTTACCTTTGCAACACGCAAGGGTTTTGCAACCGGGTACTAGACTTTTCCTTTGTAATTTTCTTCACAGTATCCCTAATTTTATTCGATTTTGTAATCTGTACTTTGGTACTTTCATCAATCAACAGAGATGCATTGAGTATACTTGCATTTTAAATGCCTTTTTCATCGAAAGTTGTCATCTGTTCGTTGTAATTTTACCAACTTGATTTGGTTGAATTTTTTAACTTAACCGGCTGCAAAGGCTTCAGCTCGTTTAATATCGGCTTTGTCGTCTCATATTGCGTCGATTTGTCGTCTCATAGTGCGTCCTCTCATAGTTAGTTTTTATAAAGCTGCTAATTCTTCGCATATTGCTGGTTTTATAATTTTCGAAATGAAATTTTTTGACTTTGGTATGATCATAAGACTTTTTGAATATCAGTTTGTTTTAGTACAGGTTTGTTGTGTAGTTTATTTACATTTTAGTAAAAGAAGTTTTCCTATGTTTTGCAAAACTGACGTACCTTCACAATGTAGTCATTCAAAGAAGGCACACTAGTTGGCGAAGGTGACTAATCTTGTAAGATCTTGTGTAAGATTTCTGCAGAAATTACCTATCCTGTATGTGGCCGGCTGTCTTGCAAGGTCTTACAAGATACACCATCAGTTTTCCGACCGAGCTATCTTGAAAGTCTTGTAAGAATCTTGCAAGATCTTACAAGATAGCTTAAAATTTCACTTAACATGTTCTGGTATGATGCAAGCAGGTCAATGGAACTAAACAGTTTGGTTTTTAAAATGATCGGAACAAGTTTTCAAACCAAGCTGAAAGTCTGAAAGCCAGCGCGCCATTTTCATTATTCGATTTTCATTTTCATCAGCGACTTTTTTAGATATATTTTTAGGTATCGCGTTTTTAACATAGCGCTTAATTTACTTGAGTAACTTCCGTAAATTTTCATTGGAAGCTTAAAAAGTGTAGTTACTTATTCAGAACGTCTTTGTATGAAATACAAAAGCTTTTGGTTTAATTTTTTTGGGCTAAGAACTATGTTTTATCAGGTAGCGGTGGCATTTTTTGGTACTCTAAGGCTTATTTGCTAAATTTTAAATAAAGTTAATGTGGATTTTTTTTGCATTGGTAAATTGATTTGATCCGTATGGATCTTTGGCTAGTTGAGAAATTGTTTGAACTATTTTTTGACATTGCAGTTTTTTTTCATAGTGTTCTATTTTTACCTTATTCACTACTGCCTGATTTTTTTTTCGATATTTCGCGAACCTTTTTCTCTGAAACTATACTATCTAGTGCTGCTTTTATCACTCCGTGCTAGCGTGTTACTAAAAATTCTCTGCATAAACTTTTTGCTTGTCTACACGTTTCAACCATCTGTTGGCCATGTTTTTATGAGTGGAAACCAAGAACGCCTATGAAATATTGTAGTCGGATATAGTTTCCATAGATTATTCCAGTTCCTTTCTGAACAGACTTGGTTGTTGAAGATTGCACCCAACCTATTACGAGTGGAGACAAAGTTGGATCAAACCTACCAATTGGGTCTATCGCATGAGTTAAGTTATTTAAAAATTAAAGGATTAAAAATTAAATCATGAGGAATGAAACTGGAATTTTAAAAATAAAACTTAATAAAGCTAATTTTTCATGCTATGCTTGTTTTGTAATCGCACAAGTGGCGCCAAGCTCTGCTCTGATTGAGAGTCAGAAGTTCTGATAAAGTTGCAGAAATATGAGGTTGGTTGACTGCATTAAGATGCGATCCATGATAACGATATATTGTACTAGCTTGAAGGGTGGCTGCAACATATGTACATGTGTACTTGGCGAGTATAGACCGGAGGTCGTATCAACGTAAATTGACTTCCAATTTGGGTCTTTGGTGGCTAAAAACTGGACGCAGAAGTATTAAATTGTGGACTCGTTGCGTTCATCTGCCGATTGTCAGTTTGGCGTTGAATTTGAGCGGTCTAGCGTTCCAAAGGTGATTAAGAGTAATGAACGTTGTGAGTGCCCTATACAAGTATGGTGATTTTTAAAATATTTTATCTTTTAATCCAGTTTTTTCATATTGGGTTATTTTTTACCAGAAAAGGGTCAAACATTAATTGTTCGTGAAATTAAAAGAGCTTTAAGGGTATATATTCTTTCTTGAAATTTCTTGAAACAAGCCAGTTTTTTTCTGTTTCCTTGCGTTCATTACTTTTTCCAACTGTCAGTGTTGGTTGTTTTTATTGGGTGCGTGGTTGATGATTCGAACGTTGCGAAAACTTGGTGATGTGTTCTGAAATTGACTCAAATATGAAAATGAGCGCCATTCGCTAGTTTTGCTGCTGCTCCAAGAATTTGATTTTGGGTCCGCTGATCCAAGCTCATTAGTATAGGTGGTTTAGACGGCGAATTACTTTGACTCCGAGTGGCAAAAGTATCAAGAGGTACTGCTGACGATATTGATTCGTTGTTCAGAAAACTGGTAACGGGAGTATTTAATGCGGGAAAATGTGACAAGTTTTGCTCCGGCGTCATTATGTTGTGAAGCAAAATTTTCTTCGAAAAATTGCTTTCGAAAATATTTTGATTTGAATAGGTTTGATGTTGTTCGGGGTACCATAATTGCCGATAGCTGTGTCGTTTTGTTGATGGCGTTGGTAGGCACCCTTGAAATATTTACTAAAGTGGATGCAGTTTTGCTTATGACTTGTGTATATCACTTGATATAAACATGTCTCCTGATATAAACACGCAGTATTGATCAAGTTTATTATTCAAAGATTGTTTAGCTTAATTTGGGTAATACTTAGGCGGTAAATTGATGCCAGTTGGAGGTCATGGGATTAAAATGGTTCAAATGGGAGTTGAATGTTTGACTGTTTGTAAATGAAAAGGAATAAGGTGGTTATTATGTGTGGTTGTTATTGTAGGCACCTGCAGAGGATAGATGATAAGAGTAAGCAGTACTACTCCCGCTTTGACTTCTTCGAGACCACCCTGATGAAGGGAGTGATGGGGGGACCGGGGGGAGGGCTGGGGCCGTTCAACGTAAGTAGACGACATGTAAGTGCCCTATCACTGCTACTGCTGCTGCTGTGCTGAAACAATTGTCAAATCAATCTAATTTTTTCATTTTTTTAATCAATCTAGGTATTGGAATTGAAGTATATTTTTTGTAGCTTGACTTGAACATGTTAAAACATTTCTTGCTATTATAATCTATTTATAATTTTTTTGTGGCCTAACTTGAACATGTTAAAACATTTCTTGCTATTATAATCTATTTATAATCTTTTTGTAAGTTTTTTGTGGTCTGACTTGAACATAATAAAATATTTCTTGTTATAAAATCTATTTATACCAACAATCAATCAACAATTGCTATTCGAAGTTTTGTTGACTGATTTATCTTGCCATGTACTATGTGCATGTCTGGTCAAACAGTTATTCATTTTAAATGCATATTATCACTTGATTTCATTGCTTTGCCACAATTTTGTCAAGTTAATTATGAGTTTTAGATGATTAGAGAGCTAAATAAGAATGGTTTTTTTAAGGACAACCACAAAAACTCTTCGAGTAGTTCAGATTCGACTGCCAACAGCTCCAGAATAGCTTTCAAACACAGTGCTCTAGAGGTGGCCAAAGTATTCAACATCTTCCGAATCGAATTCCGAGAACAGATTCTGAACTCTGTTAGTGCTTCACTTTTCATAATACCGTTTTCCGTTTTTATGTGTCTTTGAATTTAGTGAAGACACTTATGTTTTTTTTCGGAAAAAGTTTGTTCACGCTCTAATTAAGAGTCGTTGAACGTAGTTCAGTCTCTTATATAGATCGCGATGATTTTTTTCAGGAAAAAATTAAAATTTATTCAGGCTCAATTTTTTTCTCTTGGTTTGACTTTTGATTTCGACTCCTAGTAATTTCTGTCCCAAAAACACAGTCCTTTTCTGAATCGCAAATGGTTAGATTTGCTTAAGATTTTGATAAATCTTATAAACAAATTCAATATTACCTGTACGTTGTCTTACTTTTAATTCTTGGTTGAAATTCTCCAAATTGATTAATTGTTGTTTCACAACTCTCCTTCGACATTATGATAGGTCTTAAAGTGGATAAAAATGTTAAGACGCACTTGAATACGTGTTCCGCCTCACTGTCGGTGGTCGGAGGAAAAATCGGTCCGTTTTCTCTTCTAGCAGCTATGTTGAATTGTTGAATATTTTCAAGGCTTTCCTTTATTCATCCTGGCAATTGTTTTGTTGTCTTTCAGTTTCCGCGAATTGTGAAGTGCATCAGTGGTTTCAGTGAGAAGTTGTTCGACAAAACCAGACAACTTATACCCAATGTAGAAACGGTTTCCGCGCTGGTAAGTCTTTCAGAGTTTCACTTACAAAATTTTGGCACAATTGAAAAATTGCCATTTACCCCTTTAATGACCAAGTGAGAGATCACCCACCACCCTATGGCAAATTAAATTTGAACAGAAGCAAAATGCTGAATTCTTATCGGGTAAAAAACACTTTTAAAAATTGAACGCTCTCCGTGAATCTTTTCCTTGGTTCAAAGTTTTGGTGTCTTGAAGTTCTGAAATGCTACTTTTGTTCCCAAATATTGTTTTGAAAATCAAAACTCATTTCTCGAACTTGGATTCAAACATTGAACTAATGAAGTCTCGTGGCCAAGGGAGTCGAAGATTATACAGTGCTGATCTAAATTATCTGGATAAAACGCATATAACTTGAAATTTAAAATGCGTTTTGCTCAAATTGGGCTGACACTAGGTTAAAGTTTAAGAAGATATAACTTGCTTAAAATTTAGCAGAATTAATATAGTGTAATATGTTTTACAGAATTCAGGCCCAAAATTTAACGCCAAAAACGAATCATTTTTTGACTTTTCTAGTCAATCAAAAATTGCTGTAAAACTACTCGGTCAATTACTGACAAAACTATATCAAAGTCACCATGTTACGTAGCCCAACAAAGCTTAAGACACGTCGAATCTCCAAAAAACTGAAAATTTTTTTTTCCTTGATACCAAAAAAGTCATTAATATGTAAAATACTATTTTTATTTTTGAATCAATTTTTTTAAACAATTTGCGCAATTTTTTTTACCCCTCCTAAACTTTTTTTGAGTTCGTAAGATGCTCAATTTTATATATTTTGGACGGTAATTGACCTGTTAGTTGAAGAGTAGTTATTTATTGACTAAATAGTCAAAATGATCCATTTTTGTGGTAAGTTTTGGGGCAGGGCGACAATTCATAACAGCCGACAATTCGTGACAGGCGACAATTCTTAACAAGCGACAATTTGTAACAAGGCCTTGGCAAGTGGAATACGCTTGCTCCACTGCGCATCCATCCGGAACGAGAGGAGTACTGCGCGTGAATCAGTGTTCTGCGCTTAATATACTGTTACGAATCGTCGCCTGTTACGAATTGTCGCCTCATGAAGCTTGGGCCTGAATTTCGTAAAACAAATTGCACTCTATTATTTCTGCTAAAACTGCAAGCCAGTTGTGTCTTATCTTTTTTCACTCAATGTTAAGCCAATTTGCGATAAACGCCTTTAAATTTCATGTTTTATGCGTTTCGTCCAGATAATATATATCAGCACTGTATATTATCTTATGTGGTGCATTTTGATGATACATCTTAAGAATTTTATCTTCGCAACGCTTAGAACATCATATCTACTTATGTTAGAAAATGAAAATAAAAAAGTTCAATTTTTTCAATACATAAACGGAGAGAAATTTACCTTCTAATTACAACAACGGTTTTTGAAATTAAATTCTATCTTAAGAATACAGGTTCTTTTTACTTTCCCTTCTATTATCAGCAACATTTTTTGACGTTACGAGTGGCTTAAAAGGAATATGTAGAAACCAAAAGTTCTTCAACAAAAGTTAACAAGTAATGTACTCAATTGCGGTATTATCTGTACCGATTGTGTTTTCTCAGTAGGGCGATAGTTCGTAACAAGCGACATTTCTTAAAAAGGCATTGGCAAGTAGAAAATGCGTGCTCCGCTGCGCTCACCGGAACGAGAGAACTACTGCGTGTGAATCAGTGTTCCCCACTTAATCTAATGTTACGAATTGTCGCCTCAAGTGTTTTATCTGCATAGGTTTTTTTTACTTCTTAATGCAGCTGGTGTTTGGGACAGTAATGGCGGCTCTTTTTCACCCAAAGCTTACATTTTACACTACGAAATTTAGTGAGGGTAGGGTAATAGTACGACTATTCTTCTTTTCCAAATGAAGTCGCAAATATTGGTGCAACATTTGGTGGCATCTTTTTTTGGCTTTTTGCTAGCATGTGATTTGACATTCGATTAGTAATAAGTTAACTCTAAGTAATAAGTTTGATGCTTTTTAAGTCTACAAATGAACCGGAAAAAGCTTCTTGTTTCAAACAACATAATAATGAAAACTGAGTTTCCGAAATTTTCTAACTCATTATATCTCAATGTATAATGTATCTCAATATATAATATATACATAATGTTGCTTTATGTTGTCCAATTTATTACATGCAAAGTTAGTATGGATGCCTTCAGTTTGGTATATTCCAAGTTATTACTTGCAGAATTGCGTCTATTTGTATTTGATGCCACTGCTTAATGGCATTGGTAATTTATTCTCATATGAATTCGCTTTATTTGTGTTTAGTGTTTGATGATTATTTGGCGTTCGTAGTCGAGAAGACAGTGCGTGAGACTCCAAATCTCGAGGTCGCAGTTTTGAAACCGATACGTAGCAAAGTTCGACGAATTCGAAGCTTATTTCTATTTTTCTTAATTCACGTTATAAAGCTGATTTTTTGGAGCGTTTTTGCTAGTGTTTGCGAAGTGCAGCTTCGCCTCTGTGAAAGTTTTATTTTCAAAAATCATTTTAACATTGTCAAAATCTCAATATATAATATATACATAATGTTGCTTTATGTTGTCCAATTTATTGCACGCATAGTTAGTATGGATGCCTTCAGTTTGGTATATTCCAAGTTATTACTTGCAGAATTGCGTCTATTTGTATTTGATGCCACTGCTTCATGGCATTGGCAATTTATTCTCATATGAATTCGCTTTATTTGTGTTAAGTGTTTGATGATTATTTGGCGTTCGTAGTCGAGAAGACAGTGCGTGAGACTCCAAATCTCGAGGTCGCAGTTTCGAAACCGATACGTAGCAAAGTTCTACGAATTCGAAGCTTCTATTTCTCTTAATTCACTTTATAAAGCTGATTTTTTGCTAGTGTTTGCGAAGTGTAGCTTCGCCTCTTTGAAAGTTTTATTTTCAAAAACCATTTTAACGTTGTCAAAATGCAATGAAGTTTGGCATGGCGAAGAAATTAACTATTGTGAACATGTATTTCATACTGTTTATTCTAGCATCGTAACACATGTTTAGCCATAGCAAAAATTAGAATTACTAAGAAAATTGAAATTATGAAATGTTTGAGGAAAGTGGAAAATAGCCGTTGATGGTATATGGCGCAGTTGTCAAGACAAAAGACTTTAAATGGCGCTGGAAAAACACGGATTTCAATTTTAATTTAAACACAATTTAAAGTTTAAGTATTGGCCGAGGTTAAAAAATTCAATCAAATAATGCTTGAAAATCAAAGAGCTTTAACGTGATGTATTTTTTTAAACTCAAATGTTGAAAGTGACTTCCTTGGGTTCATTGAAACTTATAAAGTATCTTTGATTGTAGTGAAGACACTTATATAATTCGCGCTGACAATGAAAAAGTAGTAATTCGAGTGTCATTGTAATTCGAGTGGCTAATAAACTGGACCCACCTGTGAGCTACAGAAAAGGGTGATTGAACATAATGTTAACAATAAAGCGAAAAAGTTAGTGTTGAATAGTGTTTTGTGTTGTTTTTTAGATAGCCCGCGCACTTGTCGAGTACAAAGAAGAGAAAGAGTATGTGGCGCATAGATACGAGCAGTGCAGAAAACGATGTGTGCCCTCCTCTGACGAAATGGGCTCACCTGCCTCGGGGACTATGAGTGGAACGATGGTGATTGCACCCCCTTTGCCCTATCTCACAAGCTGTAATATTATTATTCTCCAGGGATACCTGATGAAACAGCCTCATACCAAATTTGGACCGTGGAGCAGAAGATGGTTTTATTTAGTGGACGATAGACTGCTCTATTATAGAACGGTGAGTTCTTTGTAACTTTTTCTTAAATTCTGTAAAATTCGATTTATGCGAAGAAGAAATTGGGTATATTAAAAGCAGACATTATCCGCAAAATAGCTCCTAAATTAATAGAGGATTTACAACAGCTGCATACGCGCATTTTTTCTGATTGATTTAGGTAACATCAAATAATTGAAGACCCAAGTTTGTTAATCCATCATTGATTTCAATTTTGAAAGCTGCGGAATCGGTAAAACTGATTTATTTATATCTGAATACCTAATTTTGCAGAGTGATGGGGTTTTAAGTCTTCCTGGAAAGGTCAGTTGTTTGACAACCTACGAGCATTGCGTACTGGTCTGAATTTTTCACCTTAACGAAAATTTCTGTTCTCCCTTCTTAAGTTTAGCTCGTTAAATCATTTTCAGATTCACCTTGAATTAGTGTTCATTCAGTGTTTTATTGTTTGAGTTAATTCACCAACGCACATTTTCTTGAAATTACTTTGGTTGTATAGCTTTTAACAAATTTATCGGAAAACGTCTTAAACTTTTGACATAATTCTGACCTTGAGACAGTGAAATGGCGTGAAAACAGCAATCGAATTTTCAAAACTCCATTTTAACTGACAAAAGAGCAATGCAAAATGATTTTAACAACGATTTGCCATGCAATTTTTCAGAGAAGAAATTCATAAAATGCCGACAAAAAGGCAAACTCGAAACTTCAAAGAAGTTTTTCGATTTAGTTTAACTTTGAAGGTCAGAATTATTTGAGAAATTTAATACGTTGTCCGATAACTTTGTTTAAAGCTATAATTGACTTGATAAGATGGTGTTAGTGTTCAATTGTTTGTTCAGAAACCTCTCGAGGGCATAAATGAAATGAAGAGAATGAATCTGCACAAAGTCTACATTTTAGAACTTTCATATCAATACCATTTGCATGAAACAGTTTTCTCTTCTAATCCATGTTGAGACAGGAAATCCAGAGTGAATATTTGGTATCGGGAACTTCCCTTGTACATGATTGGGCATGAAAGTTAGTTACGACTAGCAAGCGTTATCAAATCGGAATACAGACTTTTTTGTCGGGTTAACAACTAGGTTAACAAAATCATAAAGGATTCTGCTATGCAGATGACATGCTCAATTTCATGAAAATTCAAATTTAAGTACTGGGTTGGTACTAGTTACTACTGCTATATGCTATAACTAGAATTCAAACCATTGTGTATACTTATAGAGTTTCGATACTAATTTTCAGCTTTTTCGGCTTTATGGTTTTCGACTTAAGCTAGTCGATTTTTTTTCCAAACTCTGAAGAACTTTGCACTTGCTATTTATATAACTATCGTGGATCCTATGTTGGCGTTACATCAATTTTTTAATATAATTTTTTTGACGAAAATTTTCTGCGGAGCTACAGTTAATCGGCTGTCGGCTTTGTTTTAATCCACTTACTTACCGATTTTTTTCCTTTAAATGTCCTGCAATACTTTTGATACCGATAAGACTGTCACCAATGCCCATAGTCAACTCCTCTAGGATCTCTTGGAAAACTTTGATAAATTTTAAATCAAAATGTATATATATATTTTTGTCGTTTCTCCACTTCCTGCAAGAATTGTAACTATTTTCGAAGATCTGTTAGCTAATTTTTGATCGTAACGTTGCTTTCAGCTTATAATTGTTGTTCCTCAAGTGGTTCGAAGATTTGTCTCTGTGTGGAAACTTCGGTTCCTTTTTTCATAGTTTGTGTGCAAAGTCTTGGAAACGAATAGTTTCCGTCGAGGGCTTTTGATCATATTTACTTATCACGCGTATAGAACTTTTTTCGGTTATCGCACTAGCGACAGTTAGTTTATTAGTACGAACTTTTTTCTAACCTAACTCGCAAATAAAAGTGTTCATTGAAAGTGGAAAGTCACTTATAGTGTCCATTTTTGCTATAATCACGATCTAGCATTGGAAATTTCATAGCATCTGTTCCCTGCGTCTGTGTGACTAGTGTTTGTGATGTATCAAGCGTGCGTGGTCGAGTGGTTAGTGCGTTTTTTCATTTGCGTAATATGGGTTACTTCTAACTATTTGTAAAGAAGGGTGCTGGAAAAAGCGGAGTTACTAAAAAGCTTAGTTTTGCACGGAAATCTGTGAAAAAAGTAATAAGAATGATTAAATGTGAAGTGTTTTACTTAGATCTGTATTATTGCAAGCTGTAAATACTAGTTGATCGTGTTTTTTCTGATACAGGGCCCAAAGTTGATCCTTTTGTTATTTCGAAAATGGAAGCATAAAGCTCAAGTCTGATTGGTCACATTAGTTCCTGCGCTTAAATGTCACTAAAAGCAGAAAAACGTTTTCAACTAAATAATCTAATTTGTCAATTGTTGATCTGGCATTTTTGATCCCTTGGTACAGCACGTGCACTGAGATCCTTAGGTCGTGGCTTCGTGTTTTAAATTATTGGTATTTTAAATATCAATGTAGTGAGTATTTATATCTAGGTCGAGTTTATTTTTTTGCCGTTTGACTTGTTATTTTTTAAAAGTTTCATGTAAATTAGACTTTTCGATTAAAAAAGCGTAAATGGCGTGAAAGTGACTTTTAGTTTCGACAGTTGGTTTTATTTTTTATGATTTCCCTGTGGACTAACCAAATTACGTATTGATCCAGTTTTCTCTAATTGGACTAGTTTTACTAGTTGAAGTGATAGATAGGGATTGAGAATCTCTCCTATCAGAAGCTATCCAATCAGAAAATACTTTTCGAAAAAAATCGAGAACACGGCAAACTTGCGGACAGAAAATGAAAAATGGCTATTTTGGTCGTTCGAGCAGAAAAGATTTTACAGTTAGACGGAATTGAATCAACAATTTTGTTTTTAATGACACTTTTTTCTAATTAATTTTGCCGACCAGATGATAGCATTATGACTCAATGTTTAAAGAACCAAAAATAGTGTTTTTGGGCCGTATGTCAGAAAAGACACCAAAAGTAAATCGTTACATTTAGCAAATCTAAAGACCCAATTTTTGCTTTGATTGCAGAATGTGTTCTAGAAAGAGAGTGACTTCAAAATAGTGACAGACTGTCTGAATAAATCGTGGCTGATCCGGGCCAAAAAGGACAGGAAAGAGAACATTTTACTAGAACTGCAGGGACCCTCTGATCAAAGCTCATCCTCCTCCAACAGTAAATCGTCCGCCAACGCATCCGGTAAAGTAGCTTTTCTGTTCAACCGCCCAAAATAGTCATTTTTCCATTTTTCCTTTTCTGCCTGCAAACAGAAAATGACTCTGTTCCAGTTTTTTCCTATTCTACTGTTTTGGTAAAACGACACCTATTTTTGGTCGACCAGCCCTAAAATATTGAGCAAATTATGTACATAATAGTTTTTTTTTTTTTTTAAATTGAAGTCATTGGTTAAACGCGGTATAATGAGAAAGCTGCAATGGTGTAGAAAGTTAGTTTAATAGGCATTAACGACATCATTTTCAAAAAAATGAATAACAAACAAAAAAAGAAAAGAAATCAAATTTTTTTTTCACAATAACTTAGTATATTTTTAATAAACTTAGAATATTTTTTTGCCTAAGTAGCGCTAATTTTAAGTACATTTTTGCCTAGGAAGCGCTAAATAGTTTTCCTTTGAGTAAAATCAAGTTTTCTTAGACTAAAACTTTCACAAAAGAACGTTACTCAATCGCTTTACTCGCTGGAAATTTAGACGAAAATCTAAAAATTTAAATAAATTATCTCAACACAGATTTTTTTTAATTTTAAAAGTCATTCGAATCACGACTGAAAAGGCTTTAATATGATATATCACTCGACCAGTTCCTATGTTTATTTGTGGAATCTGATTTTTCGTGGAAAAACTAAAACAAACCCGAATCGAAAGTTCCTCCCGATTTGCAATGGTCGGAAGAACAACTTGCAAGAATAGGAATGAGTTATTTGTTTTCAGGTGGTGGTGGTTCTTCGGGCTCCTCGAAACACACATCCCTGCTTCTCCAAGCAGAGTCGAGGGCGGAGAGTTCTCTGTGGCAAGATGTGATCTTCGCCACTATTCAGAATTCAGCTTCAAACTCACCCGCCCCACCCACCAACTCCTACTCAAACTCAAACTCGGTAGGTAATCGAGTGGAGGTAATAACTAATAAACAAGGCCAGAAACGCCTCATTTTGTGGTTATTAGAGGGTGAGGCAGCATTATCTAGCACTGAAATTAATGCCTTGTAGTTGTTATTTTAGTTGTTAATTAATGCCTTGCAGAGGTGTATCGTAAGGAACTGAGCTGCATGTTTGTTGGTCATTTCCCTCGTAAATAAATGGTTCTCAAAAAACAATTTTCATTATTTCTGCACCAAAAAATTTAATTTTGTATGGAAATTTTCATGGACCAGAAAGTGCTTAATGAAGCTTCCATAACCGGTTTTATTTTAAATTAAATCAAGTTTTTTTGCTTAATTGGCAAAGAGAAATATTTATTTGTTTGATTATTTCATTTGGTCAATTCAGAGTGAGTTGGTGTTGGTGGACACCATCATCAAGCCAGAGTTCTCCTATACCAGTCCCATTGAGGAGTTTGCCAGACTGGACGAGAACAAGTACTGCTGCGACTGCTCTGCCCTGGATCCCTGCTGGGCTGTGGCACCCTTCGGAATCACTGTTTGCTCCAGCTGCGCACAGGTAAATTGGAGGGGGTATTCTTAGCAATTCATGTTCTCTCGCGAGAGAAATATCGAATACGCGATAAATATCAACGAATCAAACAACGTTCTTCTTTTTCTTGCTAATTTATCTTGAATTTTCAAACTGATTTCTCATTGGCTAATATAATTTTCAAGCGTACGGTCCGGACCGTCTTACACGAGGGATTTCATTGCAGAAAGTATTACCGTGCGAAATGATTGAAAGTAATATTCACCATTTAGTATTGTACAGCTCTTAATAACATATCAGGGGTAGTGGGGAAAGAAAATTAATTTCTTGATAAACCCTCTTCCTGGAAATAGCTAATGATTCGAAATAGTTAATGATTGGAAAGAGCTAATGATTGACGATATCTAAAGATATTCGAGGAAATGGACGCTATCGTCGGTAAATCGAGAGAATTTTTAGGGAAAACAAAAGTTCAATTCGAATGTGTGCTGCTGAGAATTTAGGACTGCGCTCTGAGATGTCTTTTTCTGAAGCTTATTCTTTGTATTTTAAATAAGCTTTCTATTGAGAAATCCTCACTTTTTAATATTAATCTTGAATGATGAAAAACAGTATTTTTACAGGTACACAGAGCCCTAGTGCCGCCATCTTCAAAATGCTCCAAGGATGCCTATAAGAATGCGGGTCCGAAGTCAAGTCAGGTAGTAATTTTTTAATTAAATATGCGATTTTTTCTTTCATTGTTTCGCGCCTTAAGAAACCTAGGCGTGTTGTGTTTTAACGTGCTTTCAGGTGCTGAAAATGTTTTTTTTTGCGTTTTGAGTTGGGTATCCTTATAAAGCAAGCGTATTCTACAGTAAATTGTTAAGTGTAAAAGAACGAGTTTGATTTATTGCGGTTTCACTAATGATTTCTGAAGTATCGATCAGCAAAAATGAAAGGTCCCGTAAAACGTGAATGACTTCTAGTTTCAGAATTGGACTGTAAATTTTTGAATTCCTTAGTATTCGTTTTTTTTTTCTTTTTTTTCCTTAAGTTATTTTACCTGTAAACAATTTTATCCAGTTTTCTCAAATTGGGCTAAATTTTTGAACTAGAAAATCAAAGAATTTTTAGGCCATATATTTTAAAAAATAATGAAAAATGAAGTTTTTTTTTAATAAATACAAGTCTTTGATTTTTCTGTTCACTTGCGTTCGTTGATTCTCTTCCAACTATCTTTTGGCTATGTAAGTCATCTATAGCTGCGTCATTGGTGGCTAACCGACACATAGCAAAAGTTTCACTAATTCGAGGCTCTTTTCTACCGTTTTCTATTTCATTAGAACTTCTTTTTGTATCTTTTTCGCTTTTCTTTGCGAATCGCAGCTTCACCTCCGTGTAAAAATTCTTAATTGAACTGCTCGGCGAATTTGTAAGCCTCAAAGTTGCCGCCGTTTAGGACACTTTGTGAGCTAACCTATTCTTAATGTCAGATTGCCGGCAATATTCTTCTCGGTCTACGAATTTGAATTAAAACTGCTCATTTGACGTCTGAATCATTGCACTCATTTCAGCACGTAAAAAACCGTATCAAAACCCCTGATTAATTCGAGACAACCATTTTTTGACCGATAGCTGTCCTAGGTCACCGATATTGCCAGCAATTAAGCAGTTACTAGAGACTGGAGACTTAGTTGTCGTCTTTTTTATTTCATTGGAGCTTGTAAATTAAGGTCTTCTCTTGTATCGAAGATGGAATTTTTACTGGAGTTAATACAATGTGGCATTAACTATGTATGGACCATTTTAGACTGGCGGTGGTTCTCTGCAGCAGCGTGTGTTGAGTCTGACTCTGGACGAGTGGAGGCCGGAAGTGGCGGCTCTGATGAAGCTGTTAGGAAACAAGTTCGCCAATAGCATCTACGAGGCCCATAGGACAGACGAACTGGATAAGCCCTCTTTCGACAGTGACATGTGAGTCATTAAAGTTGTCTCTTCTTTTCATTAGATGTCAAACTGTATTTTGGGAACTGGAAGCGGATTCCGCAACAAGAAGGCTCTATTTGATCTTCTTTTGTTCTTTCATTTTCTTTGATCGTTCCGACGAAATTATAAGAAGCTCAAAGACTTGTCTCTGGATTCAAACAGCGTACAGACACCAAATTGTGTGCCTATCCAGTGCACAGATTGGCCTCGTAATGTTCTGCATAAAGTCCCACTTCTGGTGACTGTACCATCGAGTTACTTAATTACCCTCTCCCCACTCCCCCCTCCCCCCCCCCCATATTAGTACTGGAGTATCATAGCTTGTACGTGGTTGTCTACCTTCTATATTGTCTGAATGCCCTTGTTGCGAGAGTTGCATCTCAATCCGTTACTTCAAGTGGTTCAGTTGAACGGAGTGCGAATTGAGCTCGTCTTTGTCGAAATTTTGGCTGGATTGAAATAATTGGGATTAACTGACCGTTTTGGGTCTGCTGGCCTCATCGTTTTGTAACCAAATTTTAGTTTTTTTCATCATAATTGAAGTTTTTCTTGAAATTAGACTCTCTGATGTGTTTCAGGGTGACGCGTGAGAAATGGATTTTGGGTAAATATGTGGAGCAGCGGTTTGTGAGACATCTCAGTCAAGGAGACGTGCAGAACTTCAACCCCAGTCACAAACTGTTCTCTGTTGTGAACTCAGGTCAGATCATCATTTCTCATACAGTTTGACAAAACTTCATGAACCGATTGAATGATCTGGTCGGTTGTCGCAAACAGTATTGAAAAGTGAGCAGAATGATATTCAGTCACTTGAGTCAGTTTTTTAAATTTTCGTTTTGAATTAAAAAAACACTTGTATTTATGAATTGAATCAATCGATTCAAAGATTGGAAACCAACTTTCAACGTCCTCCAGCACGGAATGAAAAATGATTTCTTCGATGTGCAGATTCTCGTTGGCTGAAAAATGTAGATCCGTAGCTTTAATGCGATTACTGATGATTTCATTGAGCAGATAGAAAAGAATAATTTGCGATGGCACAGTCATGTAATACGCAAGGTGGCCACGGTATCTGTACGGTCAGTGCGAAGCGTGAACTGTCACTGTCCGCAGTGCCTACAAATCAATATCAGTGCCAATTTATTTTACCGCACTTGATCACTAATTCATCAAAAATCCTAGCAGGTTTACTCAGCAAGAGTTTTTCAGGTAATATCAGCAGCTTATCTGACAAAAAAATTTCTGAACCAAAAATTTTCCGAAAAAAATGTGAATGAAAATTTTTAAAATATATATTTCCGAAACATCCTCTGTTTGTATCATGTTATCATTTGTCAAAAAAATGAAAAAAAAAATTCTTTTTCACGGAAAATATCGGTTTCTTGCATTCATTTTTATCAGTTAGAATATCAGTGGCAGTAATTTTTGAGAGCACTCTGTACAATGAGTTGAGTCGAATCCCGCCAAGTAGGTCCAGAGTTTGAAGTGAAGAGAAGAGAGCAAGAGTTCCTGCAAGTTTGGGAACAAACTTCCCTCGAAGCTATAAAGACTAACAATTTGTTGCCTGTTGATTTTCTGAATCGCGGCAAATGGAGCTCTACGGCTCAGGGGTGCACAGGCAACTTCAGTGATATGGGAAATGGCGTTCCATAGAAATTTAAAGAGTGGAAACCAAGAACGCCTATGAATTATCGTAGTCGGATATAGTTTCCGTAAACCGTTTCAGCTCCCTTCAGAACAGACTTGGTTGCTTAAGATTGCATCCGGCCTATTACGAGAGGAGACAAAATTTGTTCGAACTTATCAATTGCATTTATCTCGTGAGTTTATGTCTGTAAAAGTAAAAGAATGGAAATCAAGTCTAAAATCACGAATATTGAATGAAACTTGAATTTAAAACTAGTAGAAATGACTTAAAAACTAGAATCAGCATTTCGAACATGAAGCCTCTGAGCTTGGACTTAGAAGGGGGAGGGTGTTGAAAATGGGAACTGTTTCAGAGAGCTGTGACGTGGGTCTAATTCTGCAGTACATATCGCAGGGGGCGGATGTGAACTGGAAAAATGAAAAGAGTGACAACATGACGTCACTCCACAATGCCACATTCGGGGTAAGTTATGTAATAGTGAAAATATATTAATGGCCAGAGTGACCCAATTCAAGTAGCACAGAAAGTTCCTACCTAAGTTGTCTTTTCAAAAAAAGTAAAGAATTTAAAAAAGCAAAATAGCTTAAAGAAGTATTGAGTGTTTGGCAGTGTATCAATTTTAAAAAAATAAAAATTTGAATTTAAATTGTTCAAAAAAATTTGTTGGCAAGAGTTTAAATTTTTCTGAAACTATTTAAATTTCTCTAGTAATTTAAATTTTTCTAGAGTCTGTTTTTAAGCAGTTTTTTGCCAATTTTAGGTACTGTTTGCAATTTTGGAAAAAAAATTAGTTGCAAATAGACATGCTCGAAAAAATTCTATGTCTATTTGCAACTAAACTTCATCTTGTCGTTTTCGAAATTTTGTCGTATTCAATATAAATTGCTCAATTTCAAATAAAATTTTTTCATTTGAATTGAGTGGAATCATTCTTTTACATTTAAATGAATTGAAATTTAAATGAAAGTTTAAATTAAGTAATTTTTTTTTCGCTCTACCTTTTTCCGATAAATGTTCCTTTTGCAAGTTGTCAAAATACAGTTATCGAAATATTGATCTGTGCTCACTTGATCACTTGTGTGTTTTTGTATAGGGCAAGCTGACGTGTTGTGAGCTGTTGATGCAGCAGGGTGCAGACATCGACTCAGTGGACTCCTTGGGTCGCACTCCTCTCCACTACGCCTGCATGAACAGCAACCGAATGGTAGCCTGTCTCCTTCTCAACCACGGCGCAGATCCACACGCATTAGACATGGACGAAAAGGTATAGCAAGGCTCTTTTAGGCTTTTAGCATACTGGTTTAAGGCACTCAATTCAAGAGTGTTAGATCGTGTAATCGATCCCCTGCCAAGCCAATGATAATTAATGTGTGAGGATGAGCGCTGATTTGACCTCTAGCTTCAGGTCTACCACAGCCTGACCGATTCCGGCTGCAATAGTGGTACCACGTGAAAATTCTGGGCGCAAAAGAAAATCCTTGCTCAACAGTATAAATCAGTCTAGATCGTGGGGAAATAAAAGAAACTGACTATTCTTAGACAGAATGGATAGCCTTTCATCGATGCTCTGCGAATCGCAGAAACCCCAATTATTAACAAGGCTCTTTTACACTCCCGTTCGAATCAATGCTGAAAAATTGAATAAGAGTAATGAACGTAGTGAGTACTCTTATATAGGTCTTGCTGATGGTTTTTTCAGGAAAAAGTCATAAACATTGTTCACTCTCAATTTTGATGTTTCGCGGTTTGACTTGTGATTTCTTTTCAAATTCAGTGCATTTCCATTGTTAAAAGGAACTCTAACTCTATCTAACTATCGAACAGCAAAAGTGTAAAGGTCACAAAAAACGTGATCGACTTCTAATTTCGAAAATGGAAATTAATTATCAGATTTCCCAGCGAAATTAAAGTTTTGCCTGTTGATCCACTTCTCTCACATTGGTTTAATTTTAACAAAAAGTGTCTGTCATAAATTATTCTATAAAGTCAAAGAGCGTAAGGGACATCTATTTTTTTTCTTCGACATTCAAGAAGGTTTTTGAAAAAACAAGTCAGTTTTTTTCAGTTTCCTTGCGTTCATTACTATTTTTCAACTCAGTTGGCTATTTTTCAACGCTGTCATAAGATTGAGAAGTTTTGCATGGCGAGCAAATGAACATGATGAAGAAATTTTTCTATTAGTACCTTTTTTTTTTACATCACTCACGCATATTGTCCGTTTAGCACGTATAACTACAATTAAAAGTTTTGATAAACCAGTGACAAATGAACCTCATATTAACTTTTTATTCTCTGAAAAACCTAATTTTACTGGCAATTTGGTACAACATTTACTTTTAATTTCATCAAAACTTTACACTGACTGACAGTAATTGATTTGAACATTGATTTGAACTACCTCCTCTGAAAGTTTCAGTTTTTGATTTGAAGCACTTACCAATTTTTTACGGTCTGAAATGCCATTTTCACCATTTGTAGTAAGTTTTTCAACGGTGTGAAATGGTCAGAAACAAGAGAAATGGGAAACGTTGTCACACTGAACAACGAAATTTTTTTGTTAAAATGTTTCACATCGCGTACTCAACTTTTACTACTTGGCTTATTCAAAAAGTGTTCACTCCCATAGAAAACCTAATAAAATTTGTGAAAGCTGGTATTTTCAGACCCGATGCTACAAATCAAAAACCGAGGCTTTCGGAGAGGGTAGTTTGGATCATTTGCTGTCAGAGATGTAAAATTTTTTGTTAAAATACTGGATAAAATTGTTCCAAAATTGTCCTTGAAATAAAGCATTTCAGATTGTAATAACCTGAATTTGCGTTGTATTTTGTCCACTAGTGTAAAAATGATGTGAAAATGAAAGTACTCGTAAAATCGCATCACTTGAGAGAGCGCCGTTAGACTTCGCTGTAGCCCGTTTTTAGGTAGCTGAACGATGCTTGAAATTATTATTGCCGCCAACTCATCAAAGTTTTGACATGATCAACACGTCATTAAAAGAAATTGGTTTTCACCTATCAGTCGAAAGGCACGTAGTTTGAGATTCACATTGAGATACGATGGTTGCACGCGGGTGAGGCAATAATTATGAACCCAAAAAAAATCACCATAAGTCTGGGTAAAACCCTAATAAGTTATGGTGTTTCTTTAACTCGTGAGTAAATGATCGTAAAAGAACTAAGTTTGAGCTGTTAAGATTGTCACGCTACCTTTTCGATTAAGATCCTAAAGCAACTATTCTGCAATTTTCATTGAGTGTCAATGATTGAAGTGAAGACTCTTGTTTTGGTCGTGTTTCTTAGGAAACAGACTGGATAGCCTTTCATCGATCCTCTGCGAATCGCAGAAACCCCAATTATTAACAAGGCTCTTTTACACTCCCGTTCGAATCAATTCTGAAAAATCGAATAAGAGTAATTAACGTAGTGAGTACTCTTATATAGGTCTCGCTGATTTTTTTTGTTTTTTTTTTCATGATTTTCATTTTGACATGTGATTTCTTTTCAAGCTCAGTGCATTTCAATTGTCAGGAAGGCAAACTCCACTATCAAAGATCAAAAGTGTAAAGGTCACGAAAAACCTGATTTAGAAAATGGAAATTAATTATGAGACTTCCAAGCGAAATAAAATTTTTACGTATTGATCCAGTTTTCTCAAAATGGGTGAATTTTAGCAAAAAAGTGTCCATCATAAATTGTTCTACAAATTCAAAGAGCTTTAGGGCCATCTATTTTTTCTTCGAAATTCACGAAGGTTTTTGAAAAAAGAAGTCAGTGTTTTTTCAGATTCCTTACGTTCATTACTCTTTTCCAACTGTCAGTTGGCTATGTTTTTTGTGCTATATAGCAAAAAAGTGTTGAACAATTTTTTTAGGAAAAAGTGTCCTTTTTTAGACGATATCGTTTTTGATATCAACGAATATGAGCGAGTTAATTTAAGTTCTAATTGTGATTTAGGAAATCAGGTTTTTCAGCATTCCAGCTCGTAACAAAATGTCGGAAATTTTAATTCGTTAAACGTCGAAAGCCCTATTTTCTGACCGATTGAGATGCTCAAGGTCGCGAATATTGTTGAGAATGTGGCATGAAATGAATGATATGTTCGCTTAAGATGTTTCAGTTTAGACCTGACAAAGATTTGTTCTTTTCAGACCCCGATGGACGTGGCCACCGAAGCACAGGACAGAGAACTGCTCTGTGTGCTCAAAATATCCCAGGCACTGCGCAAGTTCCAACCTGTTGGTAAGAATCTAAAGTCCGCCCAGCAGTTTTCAATGGAAACACTTGTAATGGAAACGTTGCCGTATCTTCGAGAGCTTATCTTCCTTTCGATGAGCACAAATATGCGTTAAAAGGGGGTACAAAACAGAAACTTGCCAATTGCTGAAGATTTGAGATAAAATTTATGCTATGTTGAGATTATCGAGAAGAGAACTGCAAAATGTGGTTAGTTCAATTAATAATTTGACCTTTAACTTGTTTAAAATCGGAGCTGCTTCATTTCAGAAATGGCCGACAACAGTAGATTTGCTTCCAGTCCTCAAAGTGCCCGGCTTGCTCGAGCGCCCACCAAAAACCACAGATCAATTGTGTCACGCAACGCAAACAACATGTAATAACTTCTATCCCCCCTACCACACAGTTAGAAGAGAGGCTAACTAGCATAAGGAATCCCCATATGAAATAAGTACAAACTGTGAGATATTGACTCGAAATCTATCGATGCAGTGTAATGTAAAGATATTTAATTTCACAACAGATCAAATCATTTTAATTTTGTAATGTAAATTGATACTTTTTTCATTAATATTGTTTAGTCTTCATCTGGTTTCGAGGTTTAGAAATTTAATGTAAAAGGATTTGACAATAGATTATTTGAATCAACTTGGTTTTCTTAATTTCGTTGCTGTTGTCAGAATTCAATTTGGACGTATGATAACGGGTCTGCTTTGTTGCCAGTAAGTTCGCCCGTTTTCGTGAACTTATTCGGCAAAATTTGTTAATTGCAAACCTATGGTATGAAGACATCATCAAAGCGCATTGTTTGCTGCATTTTACCTAAGAATAACCCAAGGCCGATGGACCTAGTAAAGATACCTATACAACCTTAAAAAACGACAAAATCTAGTACGACTTATGTTATTATTCTCACTAGGCTCATTTTCTCTCAATGGGTTTGTTTTAAACAGGAAACAGAAACCAATACATTTTGATGAAAAATTGCTAGCTTGCTCTTGGCATTTTGGATTTTTTCATTTGAATTGAGTGGAATCATTTTTTTTAAATTTAAATGAATTGAAATTTAAATGAAAGTTTAAATTAAGTAAATTTTTTTCGCTCTACCTTTTTCCGATAAATGTTCCTTTTGCAAGTTGTCAAAATACAGTTATCAAAATATTGATCTGTGCTCACTTGATCACTTGTGTGTTTTTGTATAGGGCAAGCTGACGTGTTGTGAGCTGTTGATGCAGCAGGGTGCAGACATCGACTCAGTGGACTCCTTGGGTCGCACTTCTCTCCACTACGCCTGCATGAACAGCAACCGAATGGTAGCCTGTCTCCTTCTCAACCACGGCGCAGATCCACACGCATTAGACATGGACGAAAAGGTATAACAAGGCTCTTTTAGGCTTTTAGCATACTGGTCTAAGGCACTCAATTCAAGAGTGTTAGATCGTGTAATCGATCCCCTGCCAAGCCAATGATAATTAATGTGTGAGGATGAGCGCTGATTTGACCTCTAGCTTCAGGTCTACCACAGCCTGACCGATTCCGGCTGCAATAGTGGTACCACGTGAAAATTCTGGGCGCAAAAGAAAATCCTTGCTCAACAGTATAAATCAGTCTAGATCGTGGGGAAATAAAAGAAACTGACTATTCTTAGACAGAATGGATAGCCTTTCATCGATGCTCTGCGAATCGCAGAAACCCCAATTATTAACAAGGCTCTTTTACACTCCCGTTCGAATCAATGCTGAAAAATTGAATAAGAGTAATGAACGTAGTGAGTACTCTTATATAGGTCTTGCTGATGGTTTTTTCAGGAAAAAGTCATAAACATTGTTCACTCTCAATTTTGATGTTTCGCGGTTTGACTTGTGATTTCTTTTCAAATTCAGTGCATTTCCATTGTTAAAAGGAACTCTAACTCTATCTAACTATCGAACAGCAAAAGTGTAAAGGTCACAAAAAACGTGATCGACTTCTAATTTCGAAAATGGAAATTAATTATCAGATTTCCCAGCGAAATTAAAGTTTTGCCTGTTGATCCACTTTTCTCACATTGGTTTAATTTTAACAAAAAGTGTCTGTCATAAATTATTCTATAAAGTCAAAGAGCGTAAGGGACATCTATTTTTTTTCTTCGACATTCAAGAAGGTTTTTGAAAAAACAAGTCAGTTTTTTTCAGTTTCCTTGCGTTCATTACTATTTTTCAACTCAGTTGGCTATTTTTCAACGCTGTCATAAGATTGAGAAGTTTTGCATGGCGAGCAAATGAACATGATGAAGAAATTTTTCTATTAGTACCTTTTTTTTTTACATCACTCACGCATATTGTCCGTTTAGCACGTATAACTACAATTAAAAGTTTTGATAAACCAGTGACAAATGAACCTCATATTAACTTTTTATTCTCTGAAAAACCTAATTTTACTGGCAATTTGGTACAACATTTACTTTTAATTTCATCAAAACTTTACACTGACTGACAGTAATTGATTTGAACATTGATTTGAACTACTTCCTCTGAAAGTTCAGTTTTTGATTTGAAGCACTTACCAATTTTTTACGGTCTGAAATGCCATTTTCACCATTTGTAGTAAGTTTTTCAACGGTGTGAAATGGTCAGAAACAAGAGAAATGGGAATTGTCACACTGAACAACGCAATTTTTTTGTTAAAATGTTTCACATCGCGTACTCAACTTTTACTACTTGGCTTATTCAAAAAGTGTTCACTCCCATAGAAAACCTAATAAAATTTGTGAAAGCTGGTATTTTCAGACCCGGTGCTACAAATCAAAAACCGAGGCTTTCGGAGAGGGTAGTTTGGATCATTTGCTGTCAGAGATGTAAAATTTTTTGTTAAAATACTGGATAAAATTGTTCCAAAATTGTCCTTGAAATAAAGCATTTCAGATTGTAATAACCTGAATTTGCGTTGTATTTTGTCCACTAGTGTAAAAATGATGTGAAAATGAAAGTACTCGTAAAATCGCATCACTTGAGAGAGCGCCGTTAGACTTCGCTGTAGCCCGTTTTTAGGTAGCTGAACGATGCTTGAAATTATTATTGCCGCCAACTCATCAAAGTTTTGACATGATCAACACGTCATTAAAAGAAATTGGTTTTCACCTATCAGTCGAAAGGCACGTAGTTTGAGATTCGCATTGAGATACGATGGTTGCACGCGGGTGAGGCAATAATTATGAACCCAAAAAAAATCACCATAAGTCTGGGTAAAACCCTAATAAGTTATGGTGTTTCTTTAACTCGTGAGTAAATGATCGTAAAAGAACTAAGTTTGAGCTGTTAAGATTGTCACGCTACCTTTTCGATTAAGATCCTAAAGCAACTATTCTGCAATTTTCATTGAGTGTCAATGATTGAAGTGAAGACTCTTGTTTTGGTCGTGTTTCTTAGGAAACAGACTGGATAGCCTTTCATCGATCCTCTGCGAATCGCAGAAACCCCAATTATTAACAAGGCTCTTTTACACTCCCGTTCGAATCAATTCTGAAAAATCGAATAAGAGTAATTAACGTAGTGAGTACTCTTATATAGGTCTCGCTGATTTTTTTTTTTTTTTTTTTTTCATGATTTTCATTTTGACATGTGATTTCTTTTCAAGCTCAGTGCATTTCAATTGTCAGGAAGGCAAACTCCACTATCAAAGAGCAAAAGTGTAAAGGTCACGAAAAACCTGATTTAGAAAATGGAAATTAATTATGAGACTTCCAAGCGAAATAAAATTTTTACGTATTGATCCAGTTTTCTCAAAATGGGTGAATTTTAGCAAAAAAGTGTCCATCATAAATTGTTCTACAAATTCAAAGAGCTTTAGGGCCATCTATTTTTTCTTCGAAATTCACGAAGGTTTTTGAAAAAAGAAGTCAGTGTTTTTTCAGATTCCTTACGTTCATTACTCTTTTCCAATTGTCAGTTGGCTATGTTTTTTGTGCTATTTAGCAAAAAAGTGTTGAACAATTTTTTTAGGAAAAAGTGTCCTTTTTTAGACGATATCGTTTTTGATATCAACGAATATGAGCGACTTAATTTAAGTTCTAATTGTGATTTAGGAAATCAGGTTTTTCAGCATTCCAGCTCGTAACAAAATGTCGGAAATTTTAATTCGTTAAACGTCGAAAGCCCTATTTTCTGACCGATTGAGATGCTCAAGGTCGCGAATATTGTTGAGAATGTGGCATGAAATGAATGATATGTTCGCTTAAGATGTTTCAGTTTAGACCTGACAAAGATTTGTTCTTTTCAGACCCCGATGGACGTGGCCACCGAAGCACAGGACAGAGAACTGCTCTGTGTGCTCAAAATATCCCAGGCACTGCGCAAGTTCCAACCTGTTGGTAAGAATCTAAAGTCCGCCCAGCAGTTTTCAATGGAAACACTTGTAATGGAAAACGTTGCCGTATCTTCGAGAGCTTATCTTCCTTTCGATGAGCACAAATATGCGTTAAAAGGGGGTACAGAACAGAAACTTGCCAATTGCTGAAGATTTGAGATAAAATTTATGCTATGTTGAGATTATCGAGAAGAGAACTGCAAAATGTGGTTAGTTCAATTAATAATTTGACCTTTAACTTGTTTAAAATCGGAGCTTCTTCATTTCAGAAATGGCCGACAACAGTAGATTTGCTTCCAGTCCTCAAAGTGCCCGGCTTGCTCGAGCGCCCACCAAAAACCACAGATCAATTGTGTCACGCAACGCAAACAACATGTAATAACTTCTATCCCCCCTACCACACAGTTAGAAGAGAGGCTAACTAGCAGAAGGAATCCCCATATGAAATAAGTACAAACTGTGAGATATTGACTCGAAATCTATCGATGCAGTGTAATGTAAAGATATTTAATTTCACAACAGATCAAATCATTTTAATTTTGTAATGTAAATTGATACTTTTTTCATTAATATTGTTTAGTCTTCATCTGGTTTCGAGGTTTAGAAATTTAATGTAAAAGGATTTGACAATAGATTATTTGAATCAACTTGGTTTTCTTAATTTCGTTGCTGTTGTCAGAATTCAATTTGGACGTATGATAACGGGTCTGCTTTGTTGCCAGTAAGTTCGCCCGTTTTCGTGAACTTATTCGGCAAAATTTGTTAATTGCAAACCTATGGTATGAAGACATCATCAAAGCGCATTGTTTGCTGCATTTTACCTAAGAATAACCCAAGGCCGATGGACCTAGTAAAGATACCTATACAACCTTAAAAAACGACAAAATCTAGTACGACTTATGTTATTATTCTCACTAGGCTCATTTTCTCTCAATGGGTTTGTTTTAAACAGGAAACAGAAAACAATACATTTTGATGAAAAATTGCTAGCTTGCTCTTGGCTAGATATTTCACAAATTTCTGTTTTCACGGCTTGGTTCTTGATTTAGTTTAAACTCGTTTTAATTTTTTTTGCATTTGTTGAATTGAAGGAAACTCGAACAGCAACATTGCTATGTTACGAAAAACGTGATTGACTTCTATTTTCGAAAGGGATTTTGTTTTGAACGAAGTGAATTTTCTTATATAAGTCTTGGTGTTTCTTCGTTTTTTTTTCAGGAAAGTCTTAAACTTTGATCACGGTAAAATTTGCTTTTTCGAGTTTGGATTTCTTTTGAAAGGAAGACAAACTCCAATATCGAACAGCAAAAAGGTTAAGGTCAAGAAAAATTTGATTGACTTCTAGTTCCAAAAATTGATTTAAATTTTCGAATTTCCCAGTGCAAAAGAAAAATAAAACTATTGATTCAGTTTCCTCAAACTGCGTTAATTTATCAAAAATTGAATTCTTTTATCAAAAAAATTTCATCAAAATAAGTATAAATTGTAGTTACAGATCAGAAAGCTTTAAGGCTATAAGTTTTTTTAAACAAAATTCGAACGTTTGTTTTTTTTTCTGTTTCCTTGCGGTCATGATTGTTTTCCAACTCCAGGGTACAAAACCTGATGATCCAGCTAACTCGATTGAGATTGTTTTTATTAGGAGTCGATAAACGTAGTGAAGACTCTTATATAGGTCTTGGTGATATATTTTTGGCTAGAAAAAAGTCTTGATTTAATCACTACAGATGTGTATTCATACATAATGATACAATTATGAATAGACTCATGTACACCTAAAGTTTTTGACTTCAAATTGAATTCTTCTGCAGAACGTTAGGTTAATTGCACTCTGCAAATACGAATGTGGAAATCGCTCGATATAACGTGAAGGATTTCTGGTTTCGAAAGTAAAATTTACTTTTTAGATTACCCAGCGGAATTAAAATTTACCGTTTTCTCAAAATAAGATCCTCTGATCGAAAAAGTTTCAATCATAATTTCCTTTTGTTATTCAAAGATTGTTAAAAAATTTCTACTTTAAAATTCGAAAGTTGAAATCTTTTCAGAAATCTGTTTTTTTTTCTGTCTTCCTGCGTTCATTGACTGTTTTCCAACTGTCTGTTGGCTATATTTCAATCTCAAACGCTTATGTCCCTAAAAATGGTCAATCAGAAATCTTTATTTGAAAAAAACTTTATTTAAAAAACAAGGATGTATTTTTGTTTTCTTGCGTTCTTTGACAGTTTTCTAACTGTCTGCTGGCCCTCTTGAGTTTAAGCTGTGCTTGAAAAAAAATTGTAGCAAAACTGGTAAGGCAAAGGACCCAGCTTCTTTTTCAGTTCCGGTTAAAATACCAAAATTTTAATTTTTCTGATTTAATTTTTTTCGTAAACGTATTTTGCGCTTCTTCTTGCTTAGTCTTTTTTTTTCAAAGTGAAACTCGTTTCCGGTAATATAATGATTTCAGTCGTGATTAAATTTAAGGATTGTTAAAATAATTTAATTACATCCATTGAAACATTAGTGCAAAAATTCATCGTGAGACTTTGAAACTTTTCGATCCATTTGTCAAAATTGCCTGATAGTTTGCGTAACGAAAACCTAAACGGTAGATTAAAACTTTGAAAATTGTTGAAAATTTTGAAAAAAAAATTTGCGAAAAAATTAAATTTCAAGTTTAATAAATTAGAGGAAAAAAAATACGGCTATTTACTTGTTTTCAGGTTCGGGTAAAATTTGAAATAATAAGGCTCAGCGTTTTTGCTCGGTAATTTTTTCTTTTTTTGGTTGATTTTTTGATGAAATTTTCAATGGCCTGGGCAGAATTGCCAACGCAAGTTCGAATGCAAAACGATATATTACTGAAGTCGTGTTATTTGAAATAATATGGGATTGAAAATTGTAACTAGGCCAGATTGAAGTAACTGATAATTGAGCTGAATTTTTACTGCTTTCTAATATGCGTAGCGTATTCGGCTTAAGTTTAAATATTGAGAATTGCTTATTGACGCAATTGGCGCGTAATTGCACAAAAATTCTCAATTTTGTTGTTAACATTGCTTGTTTTAAAAAATTAAACCTCTTTTTAAATCTTTTTTTTGTCTATTGCGCTCTCTAAAACTTACTCCATGCACTTTAAACGACGTTCAACCCTGATACAAGTTATCCCGATGAACATTTTTTTATCATAGTTTTAAAATCGACATCCTGTCATCTACCTTTTTTGATGTCCCGTACAATACAATTAATCCATATGTTCTCGAGAGAAGGGGCAACAGCAAGTCCTCACGAATCTCATATCTAGTATTTCTCAAGAAATTAACTACTATTACAGCAGCTGATTAGTAGCGTAATAATAGTTGCGTAATAGTAGAAATTCCAGATTTGAGATTCTTGCAGACTTGCTGTTGATCATTCTCTCGGCAATAGATGGAAAAAATATATGATACGGGACGTCAAAAAAGTTAATAACAAACTTTAAATCTTTATAACTAAGATAGAAACAAAAACTTTCTTTGTTTTGATCAAAACAGTTTGTATCAGAGTTGAAAGTCGTGTTTTTAGGTTGTAGTTTTAGGTAGTAGATAAATAACAGCTATATATTGAAAATTTTTGTGAATAAATCAAGACACGCGGTGTCGAGATGTGAACAAATTTCAAAATGGAAGGTAATCTGTTGATTTTATCTGGTTGCCATCTGGATGTCCTATATCCTACATTTCTTCCACTTATTCTCGAGAGCAGGGGCAACAGCAAGTCCTCGCCAATCTCAAATCTGGTATTTCTGAAGAAACCAACTACTTTTACGCCAGCTGATTTATAGCGTAATAGAAGTTGGTTTCTTCAAAAATAACAGATTTGAGATTCGTGAGGACTTACTCTTGCACCTTTTTCCGAGAACATTGGAAGAAATGTATGGTACAGGACATTAAAAGAGGTTGATGACTGTGTTTTAAATTTCAAACTATGAGAAACTTTGATAGAAATAAAAAAGGCAAGAAATTTGATCAAAACAGCTTGTATCCGGTTAACTGGTTTTTAAGTAGTTTTTAGAGATCGGTTAGACAAAAAAACTTAAAAATGTGCAATTTTCTAACAAACGCAATGTTAACTACAAATTAACAATTTTTTGTGCATTAATGCACCAATTGTGTCAAAAACAATTTTCAATTTCAGGATTCTGGCCTAATTGTTGTTGACTTCTTCAAAAATAACAGATTTGAGATTCGCGAGGACTTGCTGTCGCCTCTTCTCTCGAGGATAACGGAAGAAATGTATGGAACGGGACATCACCGTGCGGACAAAATGTATGTATTTCATCCAGGAAGAATACTGTTAAGTCTCGTGTCAATGAAAAGATGAAACTTCTAACGTGTGGTAGCTCTTTTTCGTTTTCGTACGCGCACATTTACTGTTCCCGGCCTTCCGCGATTTTTTTTACCATAAAACTTACATTTACAATTTTTTGGATTGATAGAAATACATTTAGAACAGTTCAATTCGAAATCCGAATCTTCATTAATTTGATTAATAAAAGAACTCACGCTTTTTGAAAACCGTCACGGCAAATTTTAGTCGGCGAAAACTGAACAACCCGTAGAATCGGAAATTGTTTTTTAAATTGAAGTAAATTGATATCAAAACCACTAAATCAACAAAATCGTCTCAGTTATAAGTTTTTTCAAAGCGTGCCTTCGGAGCCAAAATACACTAACTTTGGGGTTGGAGCGCGCACCGCGAGATAACAGATTTTTTGGTCAAAACATTCAATATTGCTCTCAAACGTCATGTTTGGCCCGTGAAATTCCAATAACAATTCCCTAACAATTTGTAGGCAAAACAAGGTCTCAAAAGTGTTATGGGAGGTCTGATAAAATCAATTCGGTCAACCTAAATAAATGCGAAAATATTTTTGACTTTTTCAAGGCCCTTCTCACCGGAGAAAACTTTAGATCTGTGCCTGAATGTTGTCATGAAATTGAATACTGGTTCACATGTTATTGAGAGAGCATCTGCTTTTAGTGTTTCAGCATCGAAAATTATTATTTATGTTTGAGATTGTTATCAGAGATTAACAGGTATTTTTTCACTGCATTTGAACGTAGAATCACAATTGATTGAGGGCTGGTCATTTTACTGTCTATAAGCACATTACCGTGTTAAACAGGTGCTCTGATACGCTCTAATATCTTAAGCACATTGAAAACTGCATTTTGATAAAGATTCGCTCAAAAAGCAAGTCAGAGAAAATTACACGTTCAAAACAGAGATTATTGAGTTTAATAACGAATAACTGTTGGTTTTATTTGAAACTGTTTAGCTATTTGGAACTGAAGTTAAAAATAACCATTTATAGGTAGATGGGTCTCAGAAACAATAGTTAATAACCCTGAAAAAAATTGATCAACCAAATAAAACACAACACTTAAAACATTTTTTTCGTGTTATCAGGAGTTTCATGGTTACGAAAGAGTGTAGATTTGACGGAAACTCGATTGCAACTTTTTTAAAATCATGGGACCCATCTAAGTTATTCCGATTGAAATTCTGATTGAAGTTTCTCCACATAATTCAGATAAGCTTTGTTCGCCTTATTCGCAAACTGTGAACGTCGACCTAAGTGTCTAAATAATTATTTAGTTATCATAACTTAGTTATTAAACTACTAGAAACAGATTAGAGAGTATGACCAACCGACTGGTGGGACTGGACGAGTATCTGAAGTGTGACAGACCCAAACACAGGAAACTCAGGCCAGTATAGTCTTATGGGAAAGAGTCTTTGTGTTCGATTATGGTTCGACCGTGTGTCGAGATTGTCTTTGAACGAAAAGGCTGTTTCGACCACGGATTTTGGGTCAAACAACTTCTGCGCGTTCGTACGAATTCGGTCGTAATATAAGTCGAGCACCTCAACCCGGGTATAGAATTGTAGCGTCTCATGAAAATGCCTAAAATTTAAGAAATTAGTTGAAACTTGCCTTTAGCTTGTCCAGTATTCACGCCTTGAGTTGGTTTGTTTAAAAAAATAAAAATTTAATGGAAAACGTTTCAAACAACTTTGTAGAAAAAATTCATATTTTAAGTTTTTTTTTAAATTAGTTTTGCAATGAGAAAGGGTAATGCAACCGGGTACTAGTCTTTTACCCACAAATAACTCTGTTTGCAGAATGACTTAACTAAGTGGTCATCTTCAATTTTATCGATGGTCCTACTTGAACCTCTTATTTCGATTCCCAATACATCCAGGGGCAAACTGCACAAAAAAATTTACACAAAAAAACTTGATTATTATGTCGACTTCAATGATTTTGTCTTAGTTTAAGTCGGCTTATTTGCCCGTCATCTTTTTCCAATTAAGTTTCGCGCACAAGCCAGCAAGCGACCAAAGCGTCATACTACGAACTATATACGTTTTGTTCTTAACTTGTTCTTAACTTTTACTTATCTTGCAAAAAAGTATTTTTATTGGTACTTTTGCTGCAGTGAGAATTTTATAGCATCTGCAGCTGCTTTATTGGTGGCTAGTTCTATTAAATTGTCAAGCGACCATGACGCAAATGAAGGGACGTTATTTAAATTATCTTTAGATCGGTGGCTCTATTCCGGCAAAAAATTAAGTCTTACTTGGTAGTAACTTTGCTAAGTAGAACTGACTTTTTGCTAGCATATGTAACTGTTTTATAGTCGGATATTGTTAGTTTGATTCCGATTCATGACAAAAGTTTTTTAAAATATTTTATATATTTTTATATTTTTTCCTTGTTTCAAACTTCATCATTTTTGCCGTTTTATAGCATGTGCTTGCGAAGTTTAGCTTTACCTCTTCGATTAAATAAATTTTGAGTTTTTAATCAAATTTAGAGCTTTGTAATTATACTTTCTTACATTTTCTAGCTTAATTATCTCTAAAAACAATTCTATGCCTAAGAAAGAAACCAAAAAAAAATCAACTTGCTGGCTGCATGTTCTTCGATTCTGTTTTGGTTTAAGGTCTCTATTTTTTAAATTGGATTCACGATAGAGGCGCAAATGATTTTTAGCTACGTTTTTTTGTTTGAAAAAAGGAAAAAAAACCTGATAAATGTTTTAGTCATTTCTTTCTCTTTATCACCAGCAATATCATTTTGCAAGTATCGCATAGTATCCATTAGTTGAGATGCTTCTAGTTAACTTTTTTTTAGAACAAATAGTTTGCTTTTTTTGTCAACTGGTGTTCTTCTTGCCGTTTTTGTTTTCTTATATGTACTGTCTATGACCAGTTTTTAAACTATGATTAAAATCTGAGTTTAATTTTTTCGCGGTTACATTTTTTTTTTCGAAATTTCCGATTTTTTGTTCATTTTGTTTTCTTTTAGCTACGAAAAAAAAATTAAAAGTAATAAGTGAGATTCTTCCATAATGATTGAATGATGGAATGATGTTCTCATTGAACTTCACGCCTCTCGCTCGCACCACTCGTCTTGTCTCTAGATCCATCAACAAGTAGGCTTTGCTCTCTTCGTCGTAGTCAATGAACTTGCTTTCCTTGCCCTTTGGATCAAGTTTTCGGCTGTTGCCTCAATCCAGATAGTACTACACGCAACCGGACACACGCAAATTGCTCTTTTTTGATGGTCTCTCATTTTGCATCTCCTTCGGTGAAAGGCAGTTCTCATTGCTGGAAGTGGGACACAAGTTGCGAACCCTCACAGCTGTAGATTTTGCTCACACCCAGAACATCTTCGATAGCTTTGCTTTGGCCAGCAGACGTCGAGTCATCTCAGTGATCACTCAGCTAGACCATTTTGTTCGGGAGTAAGGACTATTGGGCACAGTGGAGTCTTGCTTCACCTGGGATTCTCTGCGAAGTTTCCTTAACGCATTTGACGGAAACACATCTCCATTGTCAGTTTGCAGGCTGTTCGGTGCTGCATGCTCAGCTACAAATGCCGGGAACTTCAGTAAAGCATCAGTCTTTTCCGCCACACAGGGTATTTGACCACGGCCAGCTGACTGGAAGTCGTCATACTCGTGCACAATGCATGCTCGGTACTTCAAATGGTTCCTGGATGTCACTGAAGACCCGTTGCCCCTCTGCCGGTGCTCTGCTGTCAGCCATCTTAGGCTTTTCGCAGAACTCTAGCTCGTCCACATTAACAAGCGATGAAAGATTTTGCTGGTTGAGGTGACCCAGTCGTCAGTGCCACAACATTGCATCACTAGTATGCCTCCTTGTCTTCGTCACTAGACACATTGGATTCCTCCTGAATTTGCACTCAAGGAATAAAAACTCGCCGCGCTGCTTAAAAGATAGCCGCCCCAATTTGGTGCCAGTCGATGTGAAGAATCTGCGGTGAAATTGAAGCTTGACCCTCTAGCCACCGCTGAGCTCACTTTCATCAAGTTCATATTGTAACTCGGCACAAACAGCACATTGTGAAAAGTGTAGCTCCTCACAGCATCATGGCAGTCTCTGATCCCCACTTCCACTGACCCTTTACACTCAATCCTTGACAGCGTGCCATTGGGTTTCTCCACATTTTGCTTTACACTCTAGCTCTCAGAGCTAGAAAAGACAGCCCTGTAGCGGACCACATGATCAGAGCACCCCGTATTCACAATGAGGTCGTCTCTCTTCATTGAAGTTGTAGCATAGAACAATCTGGTACCATTAGATGTGAAGCATCTGCAGTGAAACTGAAGCATGACCTCTAGCCACCTCTGAGCTCACACTCATCAAGTTCACAATGTAGCTCGGCACAAACAGCTCATTGTGAAAAGTGCAGCTCCTCACAGCATCATAGCAGTCTCTGATCTCCACTTCCACAGACCCTTTACACTCAAT